>NC_084800.1:18415151-18718181 GCF_963169125.1 Humulus lupulus | reverse complement strand
GGTGATGACGTGTACATATGCAGCTGCTCGACCGCCACGGTCGAGGTTTTAAGTGGAACTAGGGTTGAACCCTGTTTTGCTGCTTAGAACGGCCTGTTGTAAATATTTTCTGTAATAAACTCTGAATTGTATTTTCGGGATCCCAATGTATATGTTAAACGTTATAGTGAAACGTTATATCTTAACCAAAATGTTTAATCCCTAAACCGCTAATCATACTTAGATCACGATTTTGGCCAAATGACTCGATTAGCGAGTTTAGCACTATTTACAAGGCACACCGTAACGGTCCCAGGAGTTGGGGCGTTACATTTTTATACTGATGAACCGGTTATGTTTATTTATTCATACAAACATAGTTTGGATTGGGCTCGAAATTCGATGCATTCATGCATAGTTTATTCGAATTATCCGCTTCCGACCTCGTTATTTATCAAGGTCGGATATTACTTTAACCATGAACTGAAAAGTACTTATATGGTATGTAATATGAATGATTTGGTTATCTTTTTAGTCACTTTTCCTCATCCTCAGTATTTTGGCTCCGAGGTTATGAGTTCGAAACTATTTTTCTTTAAGATATTCCAGCCTCGATCTCGACATATTTCGCAATAGGTTTAGGTTCCCATTTATCATCGATCGATAATTTGGCTGGTTTGTTCCAAACCTGTTGTGTTTGCACATCTGGTTAACTCCAAATATTTTAGGTTCTTGATGGTCGGTTATATTCGAACTATCTAAGCTCGCGTATTTGGTCATATCCAAATACTTTGTTTTTGATAATTCGGTTATGTCCGAACTATCTAAGATCGCGTACTTGGTTACATCCAAATACTTTATGTTTTTGATAATTCGGTTATGTCCGAACTATCTAAGATCGCGTACTTGGTTACATCCAAATACTTTATATATATTTTTTATTTTTTAAGCTGGTGGTATGTATACCAATGATGCCCCCTTAATATCCTATGAGTGTGACCATAGGTTATTAAATTAAGAGAGATTGCAAAAATAAAAATACATTACATGTGAAACAAAGCAGACCTTTTATTTGATGAAATTCAGAAACAAACAAACAAACTAGTATAGATAGAAATTCATGGTTGCAGGCAACACTTCCTACACTATTGATAATATGGTCTAAGGTGTTCGCCATTCCATGCTCGTGGTATCAGGCTCCCATCTAATCTCGCAAGTTTGTATACGCCAGGTCGGATGACTGATTCTATCTGGTATGGTCCTTCCCAGTTTGGCCCGAGCACTCCAGCTGCTGGATCTCGGGTTGCTAAGAATACGCGTCTCAATATCAGATCTCCCACTCCGAACTTTCGATCTCGAACCCTTTTATTGAAATATCTTGTGGTTCGTTGCTGGTAAGCAGCATTTCTCAGCTGAGCCTTTTCCCTTTTTTCTTCGATCAAGTCTAGGGTTTCTTCGAGCCGAGTGTGATTTGAGTCCTGATTGTAAATTTGAGTTCGAATCGTTGGGATTTCGACCTCGATGGGTAACATTGCCTCGCATCCGTACGCTAGAGAGAACGGGGTATGTCCTGTTGATGTCCGAGCTGTAGTTCTATATCCCCAAAGGACTTGAGGTAATTCCTCGGGCCATCGTCCCTTTGCCTCCTCCAACTTTTTCTTTAGAGAACTCTTGAGGGTTTTGTTAACGGCTTCGACCTGACCATTCGCTTAAGGGTGAGCCACTGATGAAAAACTCTTTATTATACCGTTCTTGTCACAAAAGTTGGTGAACAAGTCGCAATCGAACTGGGTTCCGTTATCAGATACAATCTTTCTTGGTACTCCATATCGGCATACGATGTTCTTTACCACGAAATCAAGGATCTTTTTCGAAGTTATGGTCGCCAATGGTTCAGCTTCTGTCCATTTTGTGAAGTAATCAACGGCGACCACAGCATATTTTACTCCGCCTTTGCCAGTTGGGAGTGAGCCTATGAGATCGATGCCCCATACCGCGAAAGGCCATGGGGATGTCAACATGGTCAGTTCGGAAGGTGGAGCTCGGGGTATCATGGCAAATCTCTGGCATTTGTCGCACTTTTTCACGTATTCGAAAGAGTCCGTTTTAATGGTTGGCCAGAAATACCCTTGGCGTATAATCTTCTTGGACAGGCTATGCCCCCCGATATGGTCTCCGCAGAACCCTTCATGAATTTCTTCAATGATCTTCTTAGCTTCGGGAGGAGTTACACATCTAAGCAGAGGCATGGAGTACCCTCTTCTGCATAACTTTCCATCCAGAATGGTGTAACGAGGAAGTTGATACATCAACCTTCGAGCTTGATTTCGATCTCTTGGAAGAATTCCATTTTCGAGATAATCAACTATTGGACTCATCCAGGTTGGTTCTGTTTCAACCATACACACATCTTCCTCGTCTGGCTCAGTAATGCTGGGTGCTGATAGGTGTTCTACGGGTATAACATTCAGCTCTTCATTTTCGGCGGAAGTGGCGAGCCGAGCTAAGGCATCTGCATTTGAGTTTTGTTCTCGGGGAACCTGTTCGATTGCATAAAACTCGAAATACTCTAATGCGGATTTTGCCTTCGCCAGATAAGCTGCCATTCTTGTGCCACGAGCCTGGTACTCCCCCAAGATTTGATTAACCACGAGCTGGGAGTCGCTGTAGCAATGTATAGCTTTGGCCTTGAGCTCTTTTGCTATTCGTAGTCCCGAAAGTAGAGCCTCGTATTCAGCTTCATTATTAGATGCTTTAAAACCAAATCTTAAAGCAGAGTGAAATTTGCTCCCTGCAGGAGTGATCAGAATAACTCCTGCCCCCGCTCCATTTTCATTTGACGAGCCGTCGACGTAAAGTTTCCACAGCTCGTGGGCCGTGGTTATTACCTCGTCGTCGGCTATACCAGTGCACTCCACTATGAAGTCTGCCAAGGCTTGTGCCTTAATGGTCGTTCTTGGATGGTAAGTGATCTCGAACTGTCCGAGCTCAACAACCCATTTAAGGAGCCGACCTGACGCCTCTGGTTTAGACAGAACTTGCCTAAGTGGTTGATCTGTTAGTACATGGATGGGATGTGCTTGAAAGTAGGGGCGGAGCTTGCGAGATGAGTGGATTAGGCTGAGGGCAAGCTTCTCCATCAATGGATATCTTGACTCTGCCCCGAGTAATCTTTTGCTGATGTAATAGACGGGTTTCTGCAATTTCTCTTCTTCTCGAACGAGCACCGCGCTTATCGCGTGTTCGGTAGTTGAGAGGTATAGGAACAATACTTCTCCCGTCTCAGGCTTCGATAGGATGGGTAGTTCAGCTAAGTGCTTTTTGAGCTCCTGAAAGGCCAGCTCGCACTCCTCTGTCCATTCAAACTTCTTACTTCCTTTCAATAAGTTGAAGAATGGAAGGCCACGATCCGTTGACTTCGAGATGAATCTGCTCAGGGCGGCCATCCTGCCAGTCAAGCTTTGGACATCTTTATGCTTCCGAGGTGAAGGCATATCAATCAGGGCCTTTATTTTGTCGAGATTAGCCTCGATCCCTCGAGAGTTGACAATAAAGCCCAGAAATTTTCCCGAAGATACCCCAAAAGTGCACTTCTGAGGATTTAGCTTCATGTTGTATTTCCTGAGTACGCCAAAGCACTCTTCGAGATCATCAACATGGTTCTTGTTAAGTTGAGACTTTACAAGCATGTCATCAACATAAACTTCCATGTTGTTCCCTATTTGCTTTGAAAACATCATGTTTACGAGTCGCTGGTACGTGGTTCCAGCATTCTTGAGTCCGAATGGCATGACATTGTAGCAGTAGAGCCCTTTATCTGTGATGAAGCTCGTATGCTCTTGGTCGGGGGCATGCATGGGAATCTGGTTATATCCAGAATAGGCATCCATGAACGACATCAGGCCGTGCCCCGCCGTGGCATCCACGAGCTAGTCAATTCTTGGCAGCGGAAAACAGTCTTTTGGGTAGGCCTTGTTGAGGTCTGAGTAGTCAATGCAGGTTCTCCACGTCCCATTGGGCTTCGGGACCAACACTGGATTGGCTACCCAGTCAGGGTAAAAAGCGTCCCTAATGAAATTGTTTGCTTTCAGCCTGTCAACTTCCTCCTTTAGTGCTTTCTTTCTGTCTTCGTCCAGCTGTCTTCGCTTTTGTTGCTTCGGGGGAAAGCTTTTGTCTATATTCAATGCGTGGCTCGCTACATTCGGGCTTATCCCCACCATGTCTGAGTGTGACCATGCGAAGACATCCTGGTTTTTCTTCAGAAAGCAAATTAATTGCTATTTTGCCTCGTCTTGGAGGTGTTTTCCGACCTTCACCTTCTTCGAGGGATCGACTTCCTCGAGCTGAACTTCTTCGAGCTCCTCCAAAGGTTGGAGGTCAACTTTCTCCTCAATCCTTGGATCGATTTCCTCGTCAATTTCTAAAACCGTTCCATCTTTATTTTGTATGATAACGAGTGCCTGAGCGCTCGTTTGTTTCTTTCCCCTCAAAGAAATGGTATAGCACTCCCTTCCTGCCAATTGATCTCCTTTTAAAGTCCCGACCCCGCTTGGGGTTGGGAACTTAAGGGCTAGGTGCCTCACAGATGACACTGCCCCCAGCCCGACCAGGGCGGGTCTCCCGAGCAGTACATTGTAGGCAGATGGTAAATCTACCACCACGAACTCCATCATCTTGGTCACCGAGATTGGATAGTCTCCCAAGGTCACAGGGAGTTCAATGGATCCCATACAAGCAGTCCCTTCTCCTGAAAAGTCATACAAAGTAGTTGCACATGCCTTCAGGTCGCGAAGGGAGAGTCCCATTTTCTCGAGGGTCGCCTTATAAAGAATGTTGACCGAGCTCCCATTATCTATGAGAACTCGGCGGACTCTCTTGTTGGCAAGCTAAAGAGTAATAACCAATGGGTCATGATGAGGGAACTGAACATGAGATGCGTCCTCCTCAGTGAAGGTTATCGGTTGCGTTTCAACCCTTTGGCTTTTTGGTGCCCTAGGTTCGGGTTCATAAGGAGACCCGTCCCCTGTCTTCAACTCGTTAACGTATCGCTTTTGAGCATTTCTGCCCCCTCCCGCGAGATGAGGCCCTCCTGAGATGGTTATTACATCCTCTCCATCAATCGGCGGGGGCCTGTCTTCTTCCCGAGATCGGGAGTTATTATTTTGTGCCGTCGAAGGCGCGGCTACTCTCTGACTCGCAGTAGTCTGTCCAGTACTCTGGTTTTTGACGTACTGCCGGAAATAACCTCTCGAGATCAACCCCTCGATCTCGTCCTTCAGCTGTCGACATTCATCAGTGGTGTGTCCGGTGTCTCTATGGAACCGACAATACTTACTGGAATCCCTTTTGGACTTTTGATTTCTCATTGGGTCCGGACGCCTGAAGGGGACCTGGTTTTCATTAGCCAGGTATATGTTTTCCCGAGACTCGTTGAGTTCGGTGTGTACTTTATATACGGAGAAATACCTTTCTCCTTTCTTTTTCTTTCCCCCTTCAGCCTCGGGGTTATTTCCCTCGCTCTTTTTCCTCTTGGAGGGATTCTCCGAGGCAGGCTGTGGAGCTGCTTGGTCAGCCGAGGTTGAGGCGGAGTTAATGTTTATCGTTGTAGTTTCGGTCTGCGAGGTCGCCTTCAGCGTTGACCTCGCCTCCTTTACATTGACAAATTTCTGCGCCCGTCTGTTAAATTCGGTTATTGACCTCACCGGTTTCCCTTGCATGTCATCCCAAAGGGCACTTCCGGGTAAAACACCAGCTCGGATAGCCATCAGGTGCCCACTGTCATCCACATCTCGAGCTCGGGCGACCTCTAGATTAAATCTTGTTAGATAGCTTTTCAGTGTTTCGCCCGGCTGTTGTCGGACGTTAGTCAAAGTGGATGCCTCTGGTCTGACTCCCATCATAGCCCGGAACTGCTTCTTGAAGTCTCTAGACAACTGATCCCATGAAGTTATCGAGTGCCTCTTGTACTTTTCGAACCAACTCTTAGCAGGTCCGACCAATGATGTTGGAAACAACATACACCTGAGCTCGTAACCCACGTTACTAGCTCTCATAATAGTGTTGAATGTACGCAGGTGACTGCATGGGTCGGTTTTTCCTTCAAACGCTGGGACATGAGGAATCCGGAACCCTTGAGGAAACTGAGTGTTAGAAATATTTGGAGCAAACGGCTCGAGCTCCTCGTCAGAGTCCTCATATCGACCGTTCCCTCGTTCATTCTTTAAAAGCCTAAAGGCTTTTTCGAGCTGATCAATCCTTTCTTGGACTGGGTCCTTAGGTGGTGTCTGGAATTGACAATTATTGATCATGATCCCAGGCTCGCGTCTCCATGAGGGATCTCTACGCCCATTTAGGTGATTCCTTAGGTCCGAATTTGTCTGATCTCCCTTCCCCCTGCTCTGATTTAGATGATTTCGCAGGTCAGAACGATTCTTGCGACTTCCAGTATTTTTACGACCTCGGTCGCGTTTACTGACGGACCTGGTCTCTCCGGACTCATCACTGGTAAAACTCATTGATCGATCATTTTGCGATGGGTTCTTCCCATGTCGCCTCGTTTCCGCAGTGCGAGACCGGGACGTCTGACTTTTCTCAGATTGTGCGCCTCTCCGCTCCTGGAAAGTCTCCTTGTGCCCTTGTCTATCCCCCGTACGCCCTTGATCCTGATCCTGAACAGGTTGAGCGTTTCTGCGGGGAGGTGAAGGATATCTTATGGGAGACGGAGGGAACCGTATAGGCGACGGTGGCTGCCTCCCTTGCCTCGGCCTAGAGGGTCCAGAATTTGCCCGAGATGGGTCAGTCGCGTTCGGTGCGCTACCAGGAACCTGAGTCCGAGCCTCGGTAGGAGCTCGGTTATTCTCAGTTCCTGCAGGCACTTCTACAGGTGGATTAGGCGGGACCCGAGCTTGGGTACTCCTCTGGGGCCTAGGAGGAGCAGATGGCTCTGCTGGTGCCGAAGGTTGAGTCGGCCTCCTCGTGGCAGCATCTTTTCGTGGTCGTCCACGGGGCCTCCGGGGAGGAACATGCACGTCCCTTGGAGGAGGGACTTGGTTTTCGCGCGGAGGCGGGGGCTGAGCCACCTGCGCCTCTGCGGCCATCCTAGTCAACTCCTCATTCTGTTTGTTGGCTTCTGCCAACAGCTGTTTCAACTGCCGGTTTTCCAGTTCTACAATAGGAACGTAACGCTCAGGATTATAGTATATATCCTCGTCCCTCGGTGGAGGCGGTGGTCCCCGGGAATCGGAGGACCCACTTCTCTCCTCAGACTCCGGGTTCTCCATTGGTTGTTTTCCAGGACGCCTTGGGTAGCTTTCATCAGGGGTGTTTTGATTGTTTGTAGCCATGAATCTCTCAGGGATGAATGCTTAAGGTTCTCAATGAAAGCACCAAACTGTTGACGCCGTTTTTCGTCAACAGATAAAAGAAGAGCACAAAAACAATGAATGACAATGGCCAAACGAAACAAACAAATCAAACACACGGTTTTTTATGTGGTTCAGCAGTTAAATCTGCCTAGTCCACGAGTCTTTGTTATTAATCTTAAGATTATCTCTGAAAAATTCTTTAGCATGAATTCTCCAGAGTTTTCTCTCAAGGATCAGAATTTCGGTCCTTTACAATGGTGCATGGCTTCTCTATTTATAGAGAAGGATGCAGAATAATATCCCACATATTTTGGGTAGTTACTCTTTTGTGAATAAAATAAATGGTTTTAAATGCCTATAATCAGATATAAAAGGAAACGTTCCTGAAGACCAGGAAACGCATAACTGACCAAATAATATCCCACGATTCTTGGGGATTTACATTAATAAATGAGGATTACATCTCATATTTATAACACTTGTAAATATTCAAGGTGATTATCGCGTATCTCTAAGGCTTTAGCATCTCAGGTCTCACGTCATTGTTCGAGCTAATGGCATCTCCCGAGATCACATGTCTTTCGAGATCGTACGTACATCTAGCTCGAGACCCCCGATCCGAAGTCGTCCCCGAAGATGAGTGTGTTCTCAGAACTACCTTTCGAGATCGAGATCGTTTCGAGCTCATATATCGTACTTTGCAGGCTCGATATACAATCCTGGAGCATACTTCAATCCTTACGAGACCATTTGTTGCGAATCAAACTTTCGAGGTCATATTTACCATGGCTCGAAATCTGGGTATAACAATTTGGAACCTATAATTTTTCTTTATCTTGTTTACCAAATAACATTGTTGCTTTCTCAGGATCACGCAGCAAAAGACAAATTTTGTCCTGAAAAGACCATAACAAAATTCTTTAGTTTCTTTTCAAAATTAATTACAAATATAAACAACGAGAACCGGCTTAGAAGAAGAGGAAAGAGTAGTTTTGGAATGGTGGGTTGATTAAGAAGAAGAAGAAGAAGAAGAAAGAAATGAGAAGAGAGAGATATCGTAAGGGAGAGAAGAGAAAATAAGAGAGAGATATCGTGGAAGAAGAGAAAGAAAGAGTCGTATAATTAAGTTTATAGTAATAATTACTATATTTTAAACTTTTTTTTTCCAAAATTTACCATATTCTGTATAATTATTATTTTTCCCATAAATTTAGAAACTATATATATTTTTTTTCATATTTATGTGAACTACTCTTTAATCGAAAAGAAGAAAAATAATGGATATATAAAAAGAAGTCACAATTCTCAAGCCAATAGTGAGAGTGGAGATATGACTGTCATTTGTTTAAACTTTAAACAATGCCAACGCCGCTTCTGTTATTGAAAGAAACAAACTTTGTTGGAGGAGGGTCACTTAATAAAAGCAAGGGATTATATTAATAAAAACTACGCCTGTTTTAATACAAAAACATGTCAGCAGAAATCACTACTAATTTATATTTTTATTCATTTATTTTTGTATACGAAATACCAGAAACAAGGGATTATTATAATCATAATGTTATTTGTTAAGTAAAAAATAAAATAAATTTTAGAAAATTAGATAAAGAGCTTTTTTTTTTTTTTTTGATAAAAGAGATAATTTAGTTTTAGTTTGATTAAAACATAATGTAATATTGATTTATCAAATATAAAGGGATATTTTACTGTTAACAAAATTAGAATTATATAAATAAACAATTGAACAAATAATATGAAATTGTAATAGTAAAACCTCTGTATAAAAATACTTTATATAAGAATAATTTCTATTCAATTATAAAAAAATTTGGTCTCAATTTGGGCGAATTATAAATAAGATTAACTTTTTAATGTAATTAGTTATACGTTTTTATGTTATGCATTAAGAAAATATACCTTATATATCATGTCATTTATTTGTACTCGGATAAAATCAAGAATTTATTCCACATTTAAATTATTTAAATACTTTTAAATATATAATAGTTATTAGAAAGTTTTTATTGTTAAAATTGATATTTTTGGGTATCTAGAAATCTTTTTGTACTAATAATATTATTTAGTTATAATCTCTTACTCAGAATTCAATTAGTTTGATGACAAAGTTATTCTTATTTAGATATTTAGATGTTTTACTATACTAAGGTGGCAACATAAGAATAAATTAGAGATCACTCTCCAACAACAAAAAACCCAATACACTAGACCCAATAATGTTCTTTTTCTCAAAGTAATTAATCATTCTTAAAAAGTGAAAAAAAGGGGAAAAAAACATAGAATTGCTAAATGTATAACCATAATATTTATAAATAAATCTCTTGAAAATTCAAAAGCATTCTTATTTTAATTTCTGCTATCAATTTAATTGATCTAGTTGGGAGGATTTTATTGGTACAAATTTCTTAAATAAGGGAGACTTTTATAAATCTATATTTTTGAGGAACCAAATAATTAATAATTGAAAAATTCAAGGACTTATATAAATAAATTAAATATAAGAAATTCAGACTTCTTGTGTTTTGTAAGGAAAGCTTCAATGGTAACTTCGGCCAAACCAGTTCAAATTTGTATCATAAACTGTATTATTCTGGTTTCAAAACAAAAGAACCCATTTTTGGATTGCCCATACTCCGATATCTACTTCTCTATCTTTATACTCTATTGGGTTCTGCTAGTTTTCTTCTATACATTTGTTCACAAAAAGAAGTGGAGCAGTTGATGAGTTTTTGTGTACCCAGAACTCGTTCTCAACTATTAAGGCGTAGTTTTCACTTGGGCAAGCAGTTCTCGAACCCAACTGGTGCTGCTGAGGACATTGTTTTCAGAGCAATTTGTGTTAATGTCAAACAGAAGAAATGGAAGTTCTTGGAGCAAATCACTCCCAGTCTCACCGATTCCTTGGTGAGTCGTGTTCTTCGCGAGTTTCACAAGTCGCCCAAGTTGGCTTTAGAATTTTACAATCGGATTGGAGAGAGCAAAAAAATTTCACTCTCTTTAGAATCTTCTTGTACTTTGATTCACGTTTTTGTCAATTCAAGGAGATACGACCATGCTCTGAGTCTAATGGGAAGTCTAATGAGTTCAAATGTGGTTTCTCCATTGAAGATTTTAGAAGGTTTGGTTAAGAGCTATGATGCATGTGGTTCATGTCCAGCTGTGTTTGATGCATTGGTTAGGGCTTGCACTCAGTTTGGAGCGACCGAAGGTGCTTATGAAGTTATGGAGAAGCTTAGGATGGATAGTTTTTGGGTAACAATTCATGCTTGGAATAACTTTCTTAGCCATCTTTTGAAGTTGAATGAGACATGTAGGTTTTGGAGTATGTACAGGGAAATGGTTTCATTTGGGTATGTTGAAAATGTATATAGTTTTAATTTGGTTGTTTATGCTCTTTGTAAAGAATGTAAATTGCTTGAAGCAGTCTCAGTTTTTTATAGGATGTTGAAGAGTGGTGTTTGGCCTAATATTGTCACTTTTAACATGATTATGGATGGAGCCTGTAGGATGGGTGATTTGGAATTTGCTTTGAAGCTTTTCAAGAAGATGGAAGTCATGTCAGGTGAGTGTGTAAAGCCCAATTCAGTCTCTTACAATTGCATTATTAACGGGTTCTGCAAAATTGGTGCTGTTTTTTTTGCTGAAAAACTTCGAAATGAAATGATTAAGGCTGGTATAGAGTGTAATGTTAGGACTTATGCAACCCTAGTAGATGGGTTTGCGAGAGTTGGGAATTTGGAAGATGCACTTAGATTGTCTGATGAAATGACTGAAAGAGGTCTGACCCCTAATGCTGTTGTTTACAATACAGTCATTCATTGGCTTTATGCAGAAGGTGATATGGAAGGAGCTTCCTTGCTTTTCTCTGACATGGTTGAAAAACATATATGTCCTGATCAGTTCACCTATTCGATCCTCATAAATGGGCTATGCAGAAAGGGGAATGTGAATGAAGCTCTCAAGCTTCATAAACTAGTACGCGATAAGAAAATTATAGAAGATATATTTTCTTACAATATCCTTATCAATCATATGTGCAAAACTAAGAATTTGGCAGCAGCCAAGCAGTTGTTGGGCAGTATGTTTGTTCGCGGTCTACCTCCAGACCTTGTCACTTATGGCACCTTTATTGATGGTTACTGCAAAGAAGGGATCATTGAAAGTGCAGTTCAAGTTTATGAAAAGATGATTAAGGCTGACAAG
This sequence comes from Humulus lupulus, assembly GCF_963169125.1. Lineage (NCBI taxonomy): Eukaryota > Viridiplantae > Streptophyta > Magnoliopsida > Rosales > Cannabaceae > Humulus > Humulus lupulus. The sequence goes on along the minus strand of NC_084800.1, from coordinate 18,706,617 downwards.
AAACCCAATTTGGTGATGTACAACTCTGTTATGAATGGTTTATGCAAGGAAGCATCAGTTGATGTAGCAGAAATTTTATTTGATGAGTTAATGAGTATTGGGACTTTTGATGCCACTACTTTTAACACGTTGATAAATGGATTTTGTATTACGGGAAACTTTAAGGCAGCGTTGGATTTGGTTTCAGAAATGAGAAAGGTGGGAGTCTCTTCCAATGAAGTGACATTCAATACATTAGTCAACTTTTTGTGCAAGTTGGGGTGCTTCCAACATGCAAAGGAGCTTATGAAGGTGATGATAGTTCATGGTGTAGTTCCTGATTTTATAACATATACCACTCTGATTACCAGTTTCATTAAGAATTGTAGTCCAGAAGAGGTTATTGAACTGCATGACTATATGTTGATTAATGGAGTAATTCCTGATAGGCGGACGTACAAGGCTGTTGTCCGTCCGCTTTTCCAAGAAGAAAATGCCAAGAATAGCCGAGCAGAATGAGTTTTTACAGAGTTTAACCAGCATTTGTTCCCACAACGTAGGCCTCAAGACAAAGGAGAAATATTTTCTTGTTATGTCTTTGTTCTGGCGCATGCATGTTTTTTTTTCTTCTTCTGTACACAGGAATTTTACTTCTTTTTTAAGGCAAGGCTGCTGGTGTATGCAGAGAAATTGTGCAGAACTAGGAATGTGTTTTTTCTTATACAGTCAATCATTCTTCAATTAACTACAGATTTTCAAAATTTTATAGATTAGTTCCTCATTTATTTCACATAAGGTGGTCTTCGAGGACTGTGTCTTTAGTTAAGTAATTTTTGCATGGGAGTAGGCAGGGAAGGAGTAGTGGTTTCTTGTTGATTTTTTAAATTTAATTTTTTTTGGTTATATTAAACTTTTGTCATTGTAAAAATTATTGTTTAATACATTTTTGTTTTTTTGTTTCCCCCCTACTATAAAATTAAATATTATACTTTTATTTGTCCCATTACAAAAATAGAGCCACAAATTCCTTTGTTTGAGATTTGGCTGAAATTCTTTAAATTTACTGTTCTTCTTTCTCTTCTCGTGAATCCTATCTTCAAATTAATCAGATTCTGGATTCAAAAAGCTAAAAGTTGATATTTTGCTCAAATAGAGACCCCATGACCAATAATATGTGGCGCACCAAGATTGTATTATTTATTAAGATAGTAAGGCATCATACTAGTTAGCGTGATTGTGTGAGTATATATTCTTTTTGAGTTTTCGATATTAGTTTAGTGGAATGTAAAGTCTATTAAAAAAAATGAAATTTAGAGTCTCCTTTCGCTTGTGATATTACTCTTTAAAATGAATGTTTAGATACCTTACTAGGAGTAAATTCTTGGCAGTCATGGTGCATTATTAACATATCTTATAGCATAAAAGAAAATCTAAAGTCGTATAGCCGCATATACCCAATGAGATTCACTTAAAGGTAGAGTCAGTCAAGTCTGGTGGTAACTGACTGAGCCAACTCGGATCATGCCATGGAAGTTAGGACCCACTCTCAAATTCCTGACCAAACAATAATATTACCAACGGTCTAAATCCTTATCTCCGAACCTCATCCTTTCCCTCGCTCTTCTTCCTCCACTCATTTTTCCCACTCTATTCCTCCATATCAGAACTAACACATGATGAAGATAAGATTTCATATAGGCAAATACCATCTAAAATACCCCAAAACCCACTTAACAGACCCTCTTCTCTGCTCATCCACACCACCTCTTCCACCATATCCAACCCCCTCGCAGAGCTTCGTGAAGAAAAGCAATCATGTCTTGCTCAAATCTAACAATGTGGGTCTCATCAAAACCTTCCCTTTCCGACGCTTCATCCCTATCCTCCCGCTCGTTTCTCACCCCTTTTCAGCTTCCGTCTCAAACTTCTTCACCCACCCCGAACCCCTCCAGATCGTCCTCAGTGACTCCGATCCACTGTAACCTCCGTGAGCTCCGAGATCGTATCGGGTCTGTGAAAAATACCCAGAAAATCACTGAGGCCATGAAGCTGGTGGCCGCCGCTAAAGTCCGTAGAGCACAAGAAGCTGTCGTGAATGGCAGACCCTTCTCTGAAACTTTAGTTGAAGTTCTTTACAACATTAACGAGCAGCTCCAGACGGATGACGTAGAATCTCCTCTTACTAAAGTCAGACCTGTCAAGAAAGTTGCTCTTGTGGTTGTGACAGGAGACCGAGGTCTCTGTGGTGGTTTCAACAATTTTCTCATCAAGAAAGCCGAGGCAAGAATCGCCGAGTTGAAGAGTCTTGGATTGAGCTACACGATCATTAGCGTTGGCAAAAAGGGTAACTCTTACTTTCTACGTAGGCCTTATATTCCAGTAGATAAATTTCTCGAAGGGGGTAATCTCCCAACAGCCAAAGAAGCTCAAGCCATAGCCGACGACGTCTTTTCTCTCTTTGTTAGTGAAGAAGTTGACAAAGTGGAGCTTTTGTACACCAAGTTCGTGTCTTTGGTCAAGTCCAACCCTGTAATCCATACTCTGCTTCCGCTCTCCCCAAAGGGAGAGATTTGTGACATTAATGGCGTCTGTGTGGACGCAGCTGAGGATGAGTTCTTCAGGTTAACGACAAAAGAAGGGAAATTGACGGTGGAGAGAGATTCAGTGAGGACTGAGACAATAGATTTCTCACCCATTTTGCAGTTCGAGCAAGACCCGGTTCAGATTCTTGATGCCTTGTTGCCTTTATATCTCAACAGTCAGATTCTAAGAGCTCTACAGGAGTCTCTGGCAAGTGAGCTGGCTGCAAGGATGAGCGCCATGAGCAATGCCACTGACAATGCATCGGAGCTTAAGAAAAGTCTTTCTATGGTCTACAACAGGAAACGTCAAGCCAAAATCACAGGAGAGATTTTGGAGATTGTTGCTGGTGCCAATGCCTTGTCTTAAACAGAGAGAGTGATTGGAAAAAGAAAAAAAAAAAAGAAGAGAAGATAATAAGTGCATGGTTATGATGATCTCTGTGTAGGTATTTCTATTGGGCTCTGTACTATTCTTTCAAACATGCATCTTTCTGAACGATTTATGCAAACTTTTTTATATATATACTTTCTTCATTGTAATTCTCAACCGAGTATAAACTTTGTGCACTATGAGAACTGCAATGTATTTTGGAACAAGCTATATTCACAGCAATAATTTCTTTTTTGTACTTGATTGTTTTCCCCCTTTTATTTACTAATAAATACTTGATTCAATCATCTGGGGGCATATATAAATATTAGTACTTTAATTGTATGAAATGTGTTTATTATTCTTACCACTGTGTTTCCCTTCGCCCATGTTAAACTCCATATATGCAGAAAGAAATAGATTATAATTCATTGCAGCGTGACCAAAGCTGTGTTTGATCAATTTTATTAATAATCTAGAAAAAACCATTGTGATTAGTAGCAGTGTCAGTGTTGTATTTGAGTTTATGCTTTCAATCAACATCAATATTTGTTATTTTACTAATACGCGCCTCGTATATCCACAACCACGATGCTAATACTATTTAAAAGCATGGAGAAGATCATATAGTATTGGGCTATATGCTAATAAAAGTAGCTAAATCCCACAATTGCTTTTGCCCAAATAATAAATCTGGTCATGATGATCCTTATTGGTCTTGACAACTTAGTCGAAGAGGTTTTTTTTTTTAATACAAAAGTGTTTATATTTATATAATGTTTTAAAATGTATTTGTATGGTGTTTCTCATGGTCACCACTATTTTTTCTTATGGTGCTTTAAACTTTGGCTTTATGATGTATTGATCACGCATGTAATATAATTTTGCTCCCATTTTTGAATTTGCCTTCAAATGGAAAAATTATTATTCGTCTACCACTAATTAGTTCATTTAATATAATTCTCCCATTTATCTTTTGTCTTATCATCAAATGTCGCTTAAATGATAAAGTTTTATTCAATTTTATTGTTTTTTTGTTGTTGAGAGAATTCAATTGTATTGTTAACTTTTATTTTGTTATGAATTTTATTTTTCAATCTATTTTTTTTGCTTCATATAAACAACTAAGGGTACTAGTCTTGCTCGTTTTGATTTTGCTTACCAAAATATTAAGATGATTTATTTTCTACTCTAAAGCATATGTTATTAAAAATAATATAGATATTGATTATGTTAATATCTTCTAATTTATGTCCATATATGGTTGGGTAAAATTGATTCAAAGTATGAAATTAAATTTTCAAACTAATCATAATTTTCTTAGCACTTATTAATGTAAATAATTTGCCTTAGAAATTTTATAAATTTGATAATATATATTTTTTATTTTAAAAGTTATAAAACAATTATAAACATCTCTTTTAAAAAGTGTGTAAGTAACATATTTTTTTAGTTTTAACAATTTGTATTGTTAACTTTAACCGAATATTCTAAATATCTAACGGAATATACTTTTAAAACTAACTAAAAATAGATATTTATTAATTATATTAATATAAATTCAAATATTATAAAATATATCATTATTATTATATTTAATATAAGACTACATAGTAATTATATTAATATAAATTTAAATGTTATAAAATATCATTATTATAATAATATATAATAAAATACTAGACATTTAATAATTATATTAATATAAATTTATATGTTAAAAAATATTATTATGATAATAATATATAATCTTAATATTTTACTAATTATATTAATATGAATTCAAATATTATAAAATATTATTATTATAATAATATTTAATACAAGACTAGATATTTAATACTTATATTAATATAAAATATCATTATAATAATATATAATACATAATCTTAATTTTTATTAAAAAAATTATCATTAATGTTTTAAAATGTTATTGTATGCCTTAAATATCCGCGTATTATTGGCGAGCTAGAAAATGACTTAATTCGATTTGCCACGTGTAAATCGTCCACCCGGAGCTGTTGATACGGGCTTCCGTCCGTCTAGCCCGAGCTGTTTAGAGAGTTAGCAGTTTACTCAAAGGAAGTGGGTCAGCAATATGGATATCACGAGCTGGTGCTACGTCAAGCTCGTGATGCGGCAGAGATCTGACACCCGAATCCTTCTAAAGACAACCACGCAATATAAACGTGCATGTATCAGATATCACGTATCTATTCCATTCTTGAATTCTCGGACACACTATATAAACGTGCGTATTCAGACATCCCACGCCTGGTGTGGGCCATGCGGCCCATAGCCCCTCCTTACCTATTGATTAGACCACACTTCACTGTAAGACTTTAGGAGTTAATCATTAGTGTCACAGAGGTGACGTGAAGGGTAAAGAGATCACGGGATGACCCATTGCCAACCCAGGTATCCTCTTCCTATAAATATCAAGATCCTGGGCATTGCAAGGGGTCGGCAGATTCTTGTAAAGAAGTACTATGTAAGATATAATCAAGAGATATCAATAATATCGACTGGTGGACTAGAGAGATTTTAACATTCGAACTACCTAAAAAGAAAGGAGTGATCACCTTCCATGAGATTAATCTCGCAAGTCTAGAATTTAGCTATTTTCATATTATGGTTCACCAATTAGCACTAATCCATCCTATTTACTCGTATAATTACCTGTTGTCAAAAAACCGCGTCAACAATTATCATATTATTATATTTATTGTTGACGCGGTTCTTCGCCAACAGGTAATTAAGAGAAGGAGAGAAAGGGATTAGCACTGAAGGTAGAACCGTCACAGATATGAAATCTTAGAGAATGAACTAGGTGACTCAAAACACGTTTTTTAAGTGGTTCAAAGCTTAAAATCCTTCTACTCCACTAGTCAATATTATTCATATATTCTGGGTATTTGGTTTACAAAGTATATGGCTCTTCAGAGACTATTTTTCCCAACCCCTATCAACTCCCAGGGTCCCCATATTTATAGGAGAAGGCACCTGGAAGTTGGTAGGGAGGTCATCCCGTGACCTTACCATTTGTCATATCAACTCTGTAACATTTATGATTAATTCCTAAACCTGACACATAAGTGTGGTCTAATTAGTATGTAAGGAGATAATGGGCCGCACGGCCCAACCCAGCCGTGGGTGTCTGAATGCGCACGTTCCTGCTGCGTGTCCGAGAAGTCAGGGGGATATCGGACACGTGATGTCAGATATATGCACGTTTATCTTGCGTGTGTTGACTTTACAAAGGGTCAGCGATCCATAAGCAGCTCGTACCACGAGCTGCTTCCCTGAACCGGCCTTCAGCCTTCAGGCCTTCTGATGCCTTCCTCCAGTCTTGGGGGCCCTTGGCGAGCCTTTGAGGATCTCCAGCCTTCAGGCCTTCTGATCCCTCGAGCTAAGAAGGTACGATCTGGAAACAGGATCTCCGGCCTGGGAGAGTCCTCGGACTAAACCATGATTAGTCCGAGGCTCGACCTGCTAATCAGCCCGTGGGAAAACCAGGGCGTACATTTATATATTTAAAAAATCATAAACAATGTTTTGTTTTAATTTTTCATTTAATATGTTTATATCATTCTTTTATATATAATATTGTTTATTTATTTAAAATTTATATGACAATGATACCAATTTAATAAATATAATTGATAAATTCTATAAATAAAACTAAGCAAACATCCATTGCATGTTGCTTGTATTTAGTATTTTTTTTTAAATATGTGAATAAATAACAAAATAAAAATATAAAAAATTAGAATTTATTTTTTCAAATCGTAAATTTTTTTGAATTCTTATTTTCATCATCAATTCATAGTAGATACATATATTTATTTTGGCAAAAATAAATATTTAACAAACTTTCATTTAGTTCTATTGATAAAAAATAATGAATAACAAAAAACTAGAATTACAAAAATTAATATATAAATAAATTTGGAAGTTCTGTCTTCTTTTTTTCAAGCATTGGAGACAAAGTCATACTACATCCATACAAATGTAATGGAACCAATGAACTATTTATTCATTTTGTAAGAATATAGAGAGGAAGATTTGATGGCATATTCTCATAGTTTGGACGATGCAGAATCGCTTATAACTAAATACAAATGAAGGAGTAGGTCCCCAATAAAATAACAATTTGTTTTCATATAGAAAGATCTTGTATTAGACTCATACCCACCGCACATATAAGCAGATTCCTTTCCTACAACCAACACAATGAAATACAACTTTTCTTTATAATTTTCATCACAAACCAATAATATATCTCCTCCCCACGTTGTTGCTTCTTCGTTTGTAAACAAAATGTATTTTTTTTCTTCATAAAACAACATAAATTTGTGTATAAATTGCTGGAAAAATAGTGTTACACACTGTTTAAAAAGTAATATTTTGAGGAATAATTTTTATTGAGACTCACTTGTTATTAGTGAGATGTCTTTAGAGATTTGTGTTTTACTCCACGAGTACATAAAAATCAAGTATTGATATACTGAAAATGATTATAGAGCGAATATGAAATTGTCACCTAAAATAGGCGAAATAATAAAAGAAATAATAAGATTTGTGTTAGTCCTATATAGAAATTTGAGTGCCTATTAAAACCTAGTCTGCACCTAATTTCAAAATTTATTTTTGCGGAATTTACACGAAAATTGTTTCATATTAATCAATTTTGGGCAGTTACCCAATTGTATTTGTTTAATTCTCAAGCACTTGATCCCCTTAAAGATTATAAATAGAAGGATTCACCTTTACACACATTCGAAATCACTCTCTCATATTTTTGAATTCTATCTCTTAGTTGAAATTTTATTATTTTTTTATTAAAGCTCGCGTCAAGATCTTTTAGTCCTCAAAGAGAAGAAGATAGTGTGACAAGCTAAATTCTGGTATCAAAAATAGTATTTATAATTCATATACTTTATTTTATTTTAATATAGTTGTATTCTTTTTTCATCTCAACTTATCACAATATATATATTTATGTTTATTGTTATTTATTTTATTTATAAACAATGTAACATGCCTATTTTCTAACATAAATCTCAAAAGAGTTGAAGTGTAAATGTAACTTTTATAATTTTTAACATATTCGAAAACAATTTTAACTGTTCAGCCAAAATCAAATTTACATTCGCTATACTTTTTTCTTTTCTTTTTATTCACTAAAAGCACATATGATAAACTGCAATAAAAAGAGGCATAACTAAGACAAGTTTTAATTTACGACTAAACTCACGACAAGTCACACGTAGTCAAATCAAAATGCTCACTCAATATTTGATGGGTTTGATAAAACTGTAAAAGTTTTAGTTTAGGACTAAACTTAATGATAACATATTTAACGGGTTTGATTTTAACTATAGACACATGGTCAGGGAGAGTCTGCGATTTCTTTTCAGTGTATTACATTATCATTTTTAAATGATTATTAATATTAATATTTAATACAATATTAAGAGAATGCGGAGTCATTACATTGGTCTCAGTATCTAATAGAATTTCTTCTAATTAAGTGAATTCATAATCCATCTAAGTATGTTCAATGGCTAATGACAACGAATCATCAAGTTAGTACAAAATACTAAAACAAATCAGAAAAATACAATTTAATATCTCAAAAGCACCTAAAGAAGAGGAAGCTAAAAATACTACGACAGCAAGCTTCTTCTACTTCTCCTTCTCGAACATCCTCGGACATTAATCTTCATCTTCTAGTATATAGTTTTCCTTCCAAAAACTTGCATTAACTTATTCGTATTTGTCCTTATTAACACGAGTATTATTTGAGTTGGAATCTCTACCTAATTTTTCTTTCTTTTCATTTTTAATTGTTTAATTGTTTTGTCTTTCTTTTCTATTAACACGAGAAAATTTCGAAAAGGTAACCCTTCATCTATTTAATTTTGGCGTAGGGCAAACCGTAATTATATCCTAAAGAAGAACATGTGATTAGGCCCACCACAGATGCTTGTCCTCACGTGGCAGCACGTCATTGATTTCTTACGAGGTAACCTATCACCACTCTTAGCCTCTCAAAACTCCAACGTTTGTTTCCTCAAATTCACTTTATTTATTTATATACCATCGAATTCGAACTGCATTTGTGCTCTAATCACATACTAAAATCAATCTTCACCGTCCAATTCCGCCGCAGTCTTTATCAACGGTCATAGTAGGCATGTGAGGTGAACAATAGACACATGGTCAGGGAGAGTCTGAGATTTCTTTTCAGTGTATTACATTATCATTTTTAAATGATTATTAATATTAATATTTAATACAATATTTTTGAGAGAGAAAGCGATAGAGATAGAGAGAGAGAGAGAGAGAGAGAGAGAGGGGGAGGTATGGCTTGTTGGATCAATCAGAGCATGTTTTGCTGATTTAAGACTCTCTTGGAGAACACAGACATTCTTTTCTTTCAAGAACAGTCATGGAGATGGCGTTGCAAGCACATCGGCCATTGAGTTACAGAGCTGTGTTTCAAGATAGACAGAGTTTAAAGCTCAGACCTTTTCTTGGGTCCTTTCCACATGGGAGAATTTCCCACCTTGTACAGGTGAAACTTCATTCTTTGCACTTCTGTTTATGAGCCTTTAAAATATAGTACTACTGCATCTCTGTTTCATTGACCTTTGTTTGGGTACTGAGTCTGATCACTTATGCATATGCACTGCTTTTACTCGCAATTTTATGGCTTTTTTTTTTTTTTTTTTTTGAATTGGGGTTTGCTATTTGGAAGTGGGTTATGCGTTAATAATAGGGGTTTCTGAGTTTGGTTCTTTGGATTTGGTTTCTGGACTGTTTCAACGGAGGTTGTGAGCTTCTTTCGATTTTTTTTTTCTTAGGAATTTCTCATTTGTTATTCTCTAATAGCTGAATTTCTCCACGTTTGTATTGCAACTTGTAAATTGCTCTGTTTCAATCTAAATCATGCATGCTTATTTGATTTCAGTCTTCTTCATGGTCCAAAATACGAACAGGAAGTGGGGTTTCTTATCAAATCAATGCTAGTGCAGCTGGTAAAGGTAGCTATCGTTTGCATCTTTTGGTTTGAAATTAAGTACATGATTTTTATTTTTTCCTTTCCATTTTTCTAAATTTGCCCCTTTAAAATTAGTAGATTTTTCGAGGAGGAAACCCAAAAAAGTGTCAACTTCCGGATCTTCTTCAAAGGGATTTGTTCCAAAATCACCTGCAGGGACAAGAACCCAGAAGAGGGACCCAAAAGATGATGTGGGTGAAAAGGATTCAGAATCCCCAACATCCAGTGAACTTGGTGGACCCAACAAGAAAATGCTTGAATTAAAAGTTAATTCTGAGAAACATTCGGAAGTTGAAATTCCTCTGGAGAAGAATCTTGATGATGAAAAAAGAGAAGTATCAGCTGAAAATGGGACTCTAGGTAGTAAGGAAGAGACAGGGTTACAACAGGAAAATGCGGCTACTGAAGGTGATAATGTGGCTGATGGAATAACTTCTAAAGGAAAAGAAAAGAAGATCATTAAGAATGACAACACTGAAGCAGATAAAATCACCGAGGCGGATAAAAAATTAAAGCAAAAAGCTGAATTAAAGCTTAAGTTGGAGATGGAAGCAGAATTACGTAACAAGGAGATAGCAAGGCTTGCTGAGGAAAGCTTCTCAATAGGAAACAAGCTATTTTTTTACCCTCAGGTGGCGAAACCCGATCAAGATATAAATGTGTTTTTCAGTAGGAGTCTCTCTACACTGAACAATGAGGCAGATGTGCTGATTATGGGTGCTTTTAATGATTGGCGATGGAAATCTTTCACCAGGAGGTTAAACAAAATGAATCTCGATGGGGATTGGTGGTCTTGCGAGATTCATGTTCCTAAAGAAGCATATAAGATGAATTTTGTTTTCTTCAATGGGCAAAGTGTGTATGACAATAATGATGAGAAAGATTTCTGCATACCCGTGGAAGGTGGAATGGATGTGTTCTCTTTTGATGAGTTTTTGCTTGAGGAAAAACGTAGGGAACTAGAGAAACTTGCTCAAAAGGAAGAAGAGAAAGAAAGACAAGCCGAAGAGCAAAGACGAATAGATGCTGAGAAGGCAGCTAGTGAATCTGATAGACAACAGGCAAGGAAAGAGGTTGAGGGGCGAAGAGAATCATTACATCAGTTGATGAAACAGGCTGTAAAGTCTGTTGAGAATGTTTGGTACATTGAACCTAGTGACTTTAAAGGTCAGGACTTGGTGAGGCTGTATTATAATAGAAGTTCAGGTCCACTTGCCCATGCCGAGAAAATCTGGATACATGGAGGACACAATAATTGGAAGGACGGATTGTCCATTGTTGAAAAGCTTGTTAGGTCTGAGACGAAGGGTGGTGAGTGGTGGTATGCTAAAGGTATGTATACACATGTATCTTATCTCTATCTCTATCTTGCTTCCCCCACAATTTGGTTGATCTTGTAGTTTACTAAAAAGTTGAAAAAAAAATTAAAAAGTAAAATGCAAGGTAGCAATTTGGTTGATCATGTGTGGATAAAGTTCATTTTATCTTACTATTTTCTTTAAGCATTCTTCATGGACTGGAGGTCACTGAATGTTGTGTTGTGAGATAGAAAGCTACTAGAGTGAGTTATTACTATCACCACCACTTGAGACGGACTTAAATTGTTGGGTGAGTTGATGTAAGGGGTATGGGAATGGGACTAAGGGCTAATTGATTCTTATATACACTAGTAAAAGTAAAAGCTATTTCTTTGTGTTTGAGGGTTAAGGTGCATTTTCCATTTAGTGACGATCAAATTTCTGCTAACAAGCATCTTATGGTTTACTTTATTGCGTGCAGTTGTTGTGCCTAATCGAGCATTTGTCTTGGATTGGGTATTTGCTGATGGACCGCCTCAGAAGGCTAAAGTCTACGATAACAACCACCGTAAAGATTTTCATGCTATAGTCCCAAATTCCATATCTGAGGAACTATATTGGGTTGAGGAGGAATATCAGATATATAAGAAGCTCCAGGAAGAGAGGAGATTAAGGGAGGAGACTAAACGTGCCAAGGTAATGTTTAATTACATCTTCATTCAGATTATGATTTTAGATTAAAGATATTTTATAAAATGTGGTTGCGATTCTCATTTTATTTATTTATTCCTTTTGCTATTTTCACAGGCTGAAAAGACTGCACTTATGAAAGCTAAAACAAAGGAAAAAACTTTGAAAAGGTTTTTGCTGTCTCAAAAGCATATAGTTTATACTGACCCTCTTGATGTTCATGCTGGTAGTGTGGTGACAGTTTTTTATAATCCAGCCAACACAGTTTTGAATGGAAAGCCTGAAGTTTGGTTTAGATGTTCTTTTAACCGTTGGACCCACCACATGGGTCCCTTGCCACCACAGAAAATGTCACCAGCAGACAATGGATCTCAGGTCAAAGTTAGTGGTGAGTTTGAACCCTTAATACCCGTAAAAACAAAATAAATTATTAGGTTTGAGTTTTTTTTTTTTCAAGATATGCATTTTATTTATATTTTACCAGTAGTTATACACAACCTGACTTTAAAAGGTTAATTGTTACATGTTTGAAGGTGTCTCATATGATACCCTACCATTGGGTATAATAAGTAATTTTCCTCACAATTGAGTGTTGGTTTTTCTGGTTCTGCAGTCAAGGTTCCATTGGATGCATACATGATGGACTTTGTCTTCTCTGAGAGGGAAGATGGTGGAATCTTTGACAATAAAAATGGCATGGATTACCACCTTCCTGTATTTGGGGGAATTGCAAAGGAGCCACCAATGCAAATTGTGCACATTGCTGTAGAAATGGCCCCCATTGCAAAAGTAAATATATTAACCAATTGGGCATTTTTGTTCTGATGTAGCAAGTATATTATGTGAGAGGTTCTGGGATGACTTAGATATTCTGAGCATGAGGTGACTAACATTTGTCTTTTTGCTTCACGACCAGGTTGGAGGCCTTGGTGATGTGGTTACTAGTCTTTCCCGGGCCGTCCAAGAATTGAACCACAACGTGGACATCATCCTTCCAAAGTATGACTGTTTGAACCTCAGCAATGTAAGCTTCATCGCTGTTGCTTTTATGTGTGAAACTAATTGCTTACCCTCTCCTCTGTTGGTAGTTGAAGTCCATTTCCTTGGATAATTGATTTCGGGATTGTTTCCTCTTGCATGTAATTGAAAACCATATCATTCAATATGACAATTGGAGTTCCAGATAGATGGATTTTAAAATTTCCTATTTTATACTCTTCCATTTTGAGGTCCTTTAGGAACAGATCTGTCGTAGCTCTGTGATATTTTTTCTGAAATATGTCTGATTTGCTATAAAATTGCAAAGTCTCGTACTTTTAACCTGCAATAGAATTTGACATTTATCTCTGTAACTAAGTTTGCTCTTTATTCTTATTACAGTCGCTTAAAGTTTTGTTTTGATGTATAGGTGAAGGACTTCCAGTTTAATAAAAGCTACCACTGGGGTGGGACTGAAATAAAAGTTTGGTTTGGGAAAGTGGAAGGGCTTTCAGTCTACTTTCTGGAACCACAAAATGGGTAGTTATATTCTCTTCTATTCATTTTCAATGATTTTTTGTTTCATGCTGGATGTGTGTTTCTTATTGTTTTCATCTCTGTTTCCGGTACCATTGTGCTAATACACAGAAGACGTTAAAATATTTATTTCTTTGCAGACTCTTTTGGAAAGGCTGCATATATGGCTGTAATAATGATGCTCAGAGGTTTGGTTTCTTTTGCCATGCAGCTCTTGAATTTCTACTCCAAAGTGGATCTCATCCGGTAAGTTGAGTGATTACTTAAATTGTTTGTTTGCTCTATATGTTATTTTGAGGAAAGAAAATGAATAGTATAAAAGGTCAATCACATGAGGAAGACCTTCAATCTGAAGTTGGAAATCGCTGGCCTAACCGCCTGAAAAAAATATATATATGAAAAAACTTAAGAGTAGATATATGGAAAGTAGCATTTTGGGCGTTTGTTTGGCATGTGAATTTGTGAATCTGAGTTACGTTTCTTAACTATCTAATTCAGTTGGCATTAATTGGAACTTTTTTTTTGGACTGTTTTTCAGAGTAAATTAACCTAATGTTTATGCAAAAGAGTTGGATGAAATAATTAATTTTTAAAGGTACTGTCTCTAACCAACTTTGTGATGACAGGATATTATTCATTGCCATGATTGGTCTAGTGCACCCGTTGCATGGTTATTTAAGGAACATTATGTGCATTATGGTCTTAGTAAAGCGCGGGTTGTCTTCACGATCCATAACCTTGAGTTTGGGGCACATGCTATTGCGAAAGCTGTGGCAAAATCAGACAAAGCTACAACTGTAAGTGACTAGTATAAAAAGTATGCTAAAACTTATGAAGTCGGCTCAGTATTTGTTGCAGTTTCATATTTTCCAGTCAAAGTCAGTTTTAGTATATTTTATTGTAACTAAAGTTTGTGAAAATTATTCCATTGGATTATATGAAGCTATGTGAATCGGCAGTTTTCTTTCCCTCTTTGAATAAATACACCTTTTTATTTAATATAAATTAGGAATAAATTTATGACACTTTAGGTTTAGAAAAATGTCACGTATTAACCGTATGAATACTTTGCCCTTTGGAGTTTGAAGAAGATGGGTAAATTGTGCAGCATGCAAATCAGTGAACACTGTTCATCTCTAAATTTGCATTAAGCTACTATCATGACATGCAGTACTTTTTAATTTTTGGCAAAAGCATTTCACTAGAAGCAAAAATTTAGTGACATTTTTTTAATATGAATTATTCAATTTTTTTGTTTTCACAGGTATCTCCCACTTATGCAAAGGAGATTGCAGGAAATCCCGCAATTGCTCCTAACCTCTACAAGTTCCACGGGATACTAAATGGAATTGACCCAGACATATGGGACCCATATAACGATAAGTTCCTTCCTGTAAGTAACTTATTTATGCATCTTAATAAGATTTTTAAAATGTAGTTCTTTTCTTACATAAGTTGACAAAACAAATTATTGCCAAGTTCCTTACATATCTGTTCTTTCATTTAGTAACCTGACTTAGATCTATATACGGTTGGATGACATGCAAGTAACCGTGTAACTGTAACAAGTGATTTACTCAACCTCCAACTATTTTATTTTCACTTAGGTGGAAAATGCATCCCTTTCCTAGTTAATATATGTTCTTATGTATCAATTTAGTGCTACCCCTGCAAATCCTTTTAATTCACAATTTATGCTATCCCAGGTTTTGTAAAAAATAATATACCAAATGTGTCAGATTAGTGTAAACCTTGCAAGTTTCAAATATATCCTTTTGAGCTTGTGATCAATTATTCTTCATTTACAAGTGTCTAATGCACATTTCATACCATCCCAGCTATCGTACACATCCGAAAATGTTGTTGAAGGCAAAAGAGCTGCCAAGCATGCCTTGCAACAAAGGCTTGGTCTTGAAACAGCTGATCTCCCTCTAGTGGGAATTATTACTCGCTTAACACATCAGAAAGGAATTCATCTCATTAAACATGCCATTGGGCGTACCTTGGAGCGCAATGGACAGGTTAGCCATAATTTGTTTTCTTCTTTTTAACTGAGTGAATTATTATCCTGTATGGCGTAAGCCATTGATATAATTGGACTCAACACATGAACAGTGCTGATAATCTTGTGCTATTGATGACAAATTTTGCAATCCCTCAACTTCAAGGATATGATTATGTGCACGACACCTCATTTTCATTTCTCACGAGTCATTGCAATTGAAATAATATAACAAGGAGTTACATGATGGCAGGTTGTTCTCCTTGGTTCAGCTCCTGATCCTCGAATCCAGAATGATTTTGTAAATTTGGCCAATCATTTACATTCTTCTCATGCTCGTCATGCTCGTCTTTGTTTGACTTATGATGAACCACTATCACACTTGGTTTGTTCTCTTCAACTATCATTTATTGTTTTATATGTTCTTATCATATTGTTAGCATATTCACCTTGATCCTTCCATCTAACTCATTTGAGTTTTCCTTCAGATATATGCTGGTGCTGATTTCATTTTAGTTCCCTCAATTTTTGAGCCGTGTGGTTTAACCCAACTTACTGCTATGAGATATGGTTCAATTGCTGTTGTTCGAAAAACCGGAGGTATGTACATATGGTATTTTATGAATTTGCTGTATCGTGATGTTTTAATTGATCTGTGTACAAGTCTCTGAATAAAGTTTTGTACAAAATATTAAGCCATGACACAAGCCATCAGGTTTTAGTGATTCATTTTTAGTGATATAAGACACTAAAAGAATAATGTATTGATGTTCAAACATTAATTTCAACCACTTGCTAGCTAAGAAAATATTTAGCTTCCTCTCTTTTTTTTTCTTTTTCTGAAGATATTCAAAAACCAATTCCTGATAAATGTTGAATAACCCTACACTTTTTTTTGGACTAAAAGTGTAATGACTTCCATTTACATCGTCATTGCTTTTAGGACTTTACGATACTGTGTTCGATGTTGACCATGACAAAGAGAGAGCACAAGCACAGGGTCTAGAACCAAATGGATTTAGTTTTGATGCAGCTGATACTGCTGGTGTTGACTATGCTCTCGACAGGTATGTATTCTGCTAAAATATTGCACACTGAATCATAGTGTCTCTTTGGATAGGATGACAAAAACCCTTTGGATAGCGTCTCTTTGTGCTCATTATGAAACTGTTTTGACAGAGCAATCTCGGCATGGTATGACAAGCGAGAGTGGTTCAACTCATTATGCAAGACGGTGATGGAGCAAGACTGGTCTTGGAACCGGCCGACTCTTGATTATATGGAGCTCTATCATGCAGCACGCAAAATCACTTAAGCAAGGAAAAAAGTGAGGTCTAAGTTTTTTGTACATGTTAGTGGATTAATTTTTGCAGTAATACTAAATTTTCTTCTTCGTATAAGTCTTAAGTGAAAATAATGCAAGGTAACTCGATTGTAGAGCTGTTCATCTGTGTAGCTTACTAAATAAGAGGTCAGGTTCCAAGTGTTGTCTTACCAACACATAGAGCAATGCTAGGAATGTGTGGCATACCATCAACCCAGTGATGAGAGCCAAAGGCAGAGTCGTGCCTAGCGTGATCCATTTCTTAGTCGTGTTATGCCATACTAACTTACTATCTCCATACAACACAATCTATTACCCCATGGGCCATGCTCTAACATGTAGTGCCGTCTTGCTAATCTATTTATTTTTTGTAAATAAAGAAAAGTTAGTGAACTTTTTGTATTTAAAATAAATGATAAATTAATTCTCTTGTTTTTGTTACAAGTTTGTTTTCGCGAGTTTGTAATAGGACTTATATTTTTTTCTTTCTGGAGTATTGCTATAAGAGATTATATGGTGCTTATATACACTTGAGTTGTCAAATTATAATTGGTTCACATCTTATAATCTAAAATATTAAAATTATCAAATTTAATCATTAATAAAGATGTCATCTCAGTAGTATCGAGCACCATACAGTGCTTTGTAACAATGCTAATATTTGTGGGGCTATAAAACATTGCATAAAATGACGATGACTATATTGGTAAACCATGTATAAGGGTGAGAGTGGGACCTTGGGACCATAATGCTTGAAAACAAAACTCTCCTCAAAGGCTTTAAGTACGCAACTTTACAGCAAAACCTCCCTTTTAAGTGAGCAACTTAAAGAGCCTTAACATGCATGATGATGTATATACAGGATACTTAGTATGTAAGGTTGGCAATATAAGTCACAACATGATAATACGACTCGAAAACGATACAAAATTAGCGAGTTTGGGTTTAGTATAAACATGTCCAGGTGAAACTAGGTTAAACCCGATTACATGATTAAATTTCATGTTAAAAACAAGTTAACTTGCTAAACTTGAAATTGATTCATGTAACATGAATAAGTATATATTACTAAAATGTTCATAAATAGCTTAACTTAAACTTAACCTATTTATTAATATATTTATGATATGTTTATTACTTTTATTTAAAAATTAAAAGAATAAAATAATATTTTATTTTAGAGTTTTTATGACTAGATAATGTTATATTTTAGTATATGATATCTTATATTTTGAATATTAGATTTATGATTTAATTTTGAGTTGATTACGTAGGTTAAAATTAACCTATCTAATATATAAATAAATATTATATAGATTAATATGACTTGTTTGAACCTCTTTATCATTTTTATTTTATCTATGTGGGTTAAATATATTATAAATATGTCCAAAATATAAATGTATCATGTAAGTTTAACACGACCTGAATATGACTTGTTTAAATACCGTGTTAAATGTGTCGTGTCATATGTTAATCTGTTTATAAACATGTCGTGTTCGGATTTACATTTTATTATGACATGTTATTTAATTGTATCGTGTAGAAATTGTGTTGACCCGAAATACGACACGATAACACGAATTGACAGCCCTATTAGGAGTAGTAGGTTCGCCTTCTGAGATTGAAAATCAGCAATAAATGGTTTGGTATATGTTTCCTCCTTATCACTTGTGAAAATCTTGGCTACTACTGATCAAGATCGTGGTGGCTTTCAATTATCAATGGCTGAGGATTTTGTTATTAATATAATTGCTGGAAAAACCACTAAACCATGTTAGAAATAAACTTAATACGGGCCTCACGTTGATCAATATCTAAATCAAATCAAAATGCAAAGAATGATGTGAATTTGGCCAAGATTACTCTAGCCACTAAACTTTGTTCATTTGTGGCTGCCATTGAAATGAAATGACCAACATGTAAGGAGATGATAGTTTAGTGACTCAAGCATAGATGAGTAGTAGTGGGCTAGCCTAATCAATTGATTTTGATTGAAAACTTGGGAAGCAACAAAACTCAGTGGAAGCCTTTCACTTAGGTATTTATGGTCCTACTTATCTCCATAAAAGGAAAAGAGAAAAATTCAGGGTCTGAATGTGCTTATCAAATTTCAATATCAATAGATCTTTTTTAAAAAATTCAATGGCTTAAAGCAAGTTCTTTTCCTCAATGATTACAAAGTTCTCGGTGACAAAGTTCATGTTTGCCACTAAAAACATATATCTTACTAGGATCCCACGGAATTGTACCCACCAAATTGAAAATCCAGTAAGCACAAATCTTTTTTTTTTTTTTTAATAAGGGTTTATACTTTTTTTGGCTCTATATTTTGACAAATTATTTTTTAGAACCTATGTTTTGTAAAATAGTTAAAATAGAACCCTAAACTCAATTTTGATGAAATTTTTTTTGAATATAACAACACAATATTTAAGTAGAATGATTTTATTTTTGTTCTGAATTGTTAGTTTGGTAAATTATTTGTGATTTTAGTTAAGAAAACATTGACCAAAATCGGATTTAGTATTCTATTTTAACGATTTTACAAAACAAACATAGGATTCAAAAATAATTTGTGAAAATATAGGGTCCAAACAGATAAGGATAAGAAGAGAAAACACAGAATCCAAAAAATTATAAACCTTTTTTATCTGATGATATGATCTACTAAGCTTTAAACGCAATCATTTTTTATCATGTATGTATATCAAAATACCGAAAGAAACTTTAATATTCGAGGAAAAATTAGAGTATGGTGTACTACATAAACATTATATTTCTAAGAGATTGGAGGAATCAAAGTGAAAGTGGAGGGAATATGCCATTATCGTGATTTAGGGTGTGGAGATACATAAAAATCTATCCAACCTAATCAAAATACTTGAGCATGGATATTCACCCCTTATCCTGGATCCCAAACACATCCGCTTTGTACATATGAAACTATACAATACAATGAGGTTTAGAATTAGTAAATCTCCTTTTTTTGCAAGCTAAATTAAATTATTCAATTCTCATTCGTCTCGTAAATCTATCATATACAAGACATCATATGCATATATGCATGAAAGTCTAGCCAGCTTACCAAATCTGGAAAGGTTATGATCACAATAAAGTGAAGAGCAATAAATGGTAAAAAGACTGACTATGAAATGAGTAAATGATCAAGACTCAGAAGATCATGCAGAGAAAGGTAAATTGGAAGTCCGTAAAGTAGCATAAAATTATCAAATAAACTCATATGTATAATGAATTGAATGGATAAACATGACCTGATTAACCTGGCCCATCTTGAAGAATAGAAAAAAGGAAAAGAAAGCGTTGACCCACATGGCTGTCTTGGGTCATTGTCGTACAGAGCTCCTGATATAAGTTTTGAGTAGACCCCTCACTCAACCCCTCTTAAACCCTCATCTCTCAAACCACATATATCGATGTAACAACACCATCAATATCCATATCCAATTCCAATAGAGAGGCTTTAACTCGGCCAGCAGCACTCCCATCTAGGCCATCTCAAAAGAAGTTATAGCTTTAAGCCTCTCTCTCACTCCGTCGAATTAGCTTAGTTGTTGTGGTTGTAGTGAGTGACTTGGTTCTTGTTGTTATTGT
Source organism: Humulus lupulus (assembly GCF_963169125.1). Lineage (NCBI taxonomy): Eukaryota > Viridiplantae > Streptophyta > Magnoliopsida > Rosales > Cannabaceae > Humulus > Humulus lupulus. The sequence continues at coordinate 18,686,176 of NC_084800.1, read as the reverse complement.
GGGGTGTGGAGATAAGGTTACAGAAATCAGTGAAGTTGGTTTCAACCAATACATCTTCTCCACCTTTCCCAATCAAAGCCCGGTCTTTTCAGAGCTTTTAAATATTTTTTATAACTTTGTTTATTGAATGAATGAAAACTATATAGTTTAATATGGTGTCATGCCTTACAGGCTAGCTTATTCTAAAAGATATAACTTTGTTACTCTATGTGGCAAACAATGCTCAGAAAATTTATACCTGGTTACTACTAGCTTTAGTGCCTATTTTCTTCTTCTTCTTGCTAGTTATCATTTGTTTTTAGTTTACCTTTGATCTAGTTCCTCCTCCTATATACTTCAACTCCTTTCTGTGGCCTTCTTCTATATATTATATAAAATAATACAAAAACCCACCTTTAGTCTGACCATTACTTGAAGTTTGACATGGTGGGAAGTGCGATTCTCATCAAAACCCATCATTTCTTTCAAGTGTCAACAGAAGGACCTAAAAGTTAAAACCCCAAAATTCATGCCCACCAGTTTTTTTCTTGTTTTTTTCTCCTCCTCTCTGTTGTATTCAGGGTACCATTTTTGAAAGCCTTGAAATTTGTGATCTTCTTTTGGAGTTATTCATTGAAGACCTCAGGCCAAGGGAAAGGAAAGTAAACCCTTTCTTTTCTTATATTTTTCTTTTTCATTCAGCTTCTCATCCTTCCTTTATAGTTAAGTAGTTCTGGTCTTAAGCCCAAGTATAGTTAGAAAAATCTTTGAAAAAAAGTCCTACTCCTTTTGGAAGGGAAACAAAGCCAAGGTAGATTCCTGATATTATTCTCTCTGCCAAACTTTATGCTTTTTGATTCCCAAGAAATGAAAATATCATTTTTACATCTCTCTCTTTCCTCTGATATATATCTTATTTAGGTTGTATTATTCCATTCCATATATATATCACTCTTTTTAACTTTTTTTGGGCTTAAAAAACACCTTCCCCTGTATGAACAGTAGTTTTTGGTGATACTACCAAAGCCAAGCCAGAATGGAAGAATGGAATGGGAGATCAATGAGAGCTATTGACCAAGATTTTGAAGAAGAAGATATATGGGATTCAGTGAAAGAGACTGATAATATTAGTCATCAAGATTATTATTCAACTACACCCGGAATGAGAAAGAAGGCAGTCTCCTCCTCCTCTACTACTACTAGCACTTTACCAAGAATGATTCCCAGAAGAGCTAATGGTAATACTTCCAAAGCCACAGGTAATCAATCCTCAGCGCCCATGGAAATCCCTGATTGGTCAAAGATTTATGGGAAGAAAGGCACCAAGAATGGTTATCATCGTGATCATGCTGATCATAGTGATGATCGTGATGATGGTGGTGATCATGATAACGATGACGACGACGATGAAATGGTTCCTCCACATGAATGGATAGCCAGAAAGCTTGCAAGGAGTCAGATTTCTTCTTTCTCCGTGTGCGAAGGAATAGGAAGAACACTCAAAGGAAGAGATCTTAGCAAGGTGAGGAATGCTGTGTTGACAAAGACTGGTTTTTTAGAATAAGATATTACTTTAATGTCTTTTTTTGTTTTGTTGGGTCTCTACAACGTCATCAACAGTGATTTTAGGGCATGAAATGAAAGTATTATATTTGGTACTATTAGCTACCTAGACCTAGCTAGCTAGCCTAGTGCAGTGGTGTAGTCAAGCCCGGGTCCCATGTCATCTTTTTTGCTTTTTTGGGGTTTTATTAATTTATGGTTCATTATTGTAGTAATATAATATTTAGAGGCTGAGTAGAACTAGATTAGGTCCATTTTTAAAAGAAAAGAAAAGAAAAAAAAGAAAGAAAGAAAGGTAGAATTGGATTCTTGGCTTGGTGGTGTGTGGTGTGTGGTGTGTGGTGTGGTGCTCTTTAAGAAATGGCCGCCTCTGCAATTTTGTCTGCTAGTGGATTCCGTTGTACTTGTTATTGTAAGGTCCAGTAGGGTTTTTCAAAATCAATTAATTTTTAATTAGTATTATAATATTATCTTTCTCACCATTTTCCTATTATTATTAATTACAGAAAATCAAAAGCAGAGTAGCTTGATACTCAATATTATTACATTTACCTTGTCCTACTTACCCTATCAGCTTTTCTTTTTTTAGCTAATTACATATTTTTTCTTAATTAATTTTATAGTGATATAAACAGTATAATAATGACCAAAACATTTTTTTTTTGCTCAAATTATTATTATTATTTTGGATTTTTAATTTACGTTTTTGTTGTTCTTGGCACAATGCTTCTTTTTCCGGTCACATGATATACACACAAGTTATAATAACATACAGGAAGAGCCACATGGAAGATCCAACTCAATTTTTATTTTATTCCAAACTTTCTAATTTAAACTCCAATACTTTTAAATTAATACACATGTCCTCTTGGAATTTTAAATCTACACACATGTCCTCCTAATGTCTTTATACTTTAAAAAAGAAAAGAAAAAAAATCAAATATTTGTATAAGAAATTAAAACTGGTTAGCATTTTTGGAAGACGAAATAGTTTTTTTTTTTTAATTTATTAATATTACTCAATTTTGGTAAAAGAATTTGTTATGATAGTTAAAAAATATATCTACATGTTTTAAGGAATAATTTCATCTTTAATTTTAGAGTTATTATTTTGGATGTATTTAAGAGAAATCATATGGACGTAAATAAATTATACCTTTTTCAAAATAAATACTTCAAATTTCCTATTATAATATTACTATCCAACTAGGCAAATGCCAGATACATAGGAACATCATTGGTAGCAATAAATTTTGCAGGAATTCTAGGGTCAAAACTTATAACATATACATTATACTATATGTAATCTATTAGGTTTTTACATTTTCATTATAATTGACGATCATTTTAATTTCCATATGCCGATCTGGATTAAGATTCTGACTCCAGCCATGCCACTAGTATATATATTAGATGCATATTTAATGATTTTATTAATATTTATTTTTAGATTATTACATAATTATTAAGTTCCAATAATAGTTAGATCTTTATTTAATTATCGTGATCATTTTTATTGAAATTACTAAAAATATCAATTCAATATCTAAAATTGTCTGTCTGTTTAGAATTGGCATGAATGGCTTAGATTGAGTAATAGTAAAGCATCATACGGTATACAATACATTAAAAACTTTAAAGCATTAATTCGTTGGTTGTCTTTATATCCTTTATACGAACTCGACACATCAATCTGTGTAGTGTACATCGTAACGAGAAGAGAAGAGTATATTGTCAATATTTGTGTACTTTATTATGATTATTATTTATCGTGAGTGAGTGGAGTATCTCAAAATTTCCAAATAGATATCGCCGTACCATATTTTTCACTTATAAATAATCATGCGAAGTCCTAGATTATATTTTTATTTTTATTTAACGTTAGTGGTCCTCGTTAAACTTGTATATAATGCATGCGTATGAAACAATAATAATAATAATTAAAAATCAAAAAGTGATGAAATAAAATACTACTGCCGTTCTCTATCCACATACGCGCGTATCGGCAATTAGGAGTAGTCAGCGACATTTACAATCATAAACCTCTGCAATATAAAATAATTATAATAAATAAATCCAAAATTTTATTTACAAAAATATATGGTCACATCTTCAAAAAAAATACAAAATTTTAAAAGTAGTATACATGAATTTGAAATTTTCTTGAAATTCTAATTTTTCTATTTTTTAGGTTTAAAAACGTAACATTTTGATTACTTAAAATGTTAATAAGTTACCAATTAGTTACTTTTTTTATATAATTAATTATTTTTATAGCATATTATTTTATATACATTTTGGTTATCTTCAATACTTATTTTTTGAAACATTTTTATCTTAAAACACTGATTGATCATTTTGAAGTTATATTATGGTGTCTTATTATTTAAGACATTTTTACGTGTTGTCGATTAGTCATTTTCTAGAAACTAATGAGTTACAATAAAATATAATAAATTACTATATAGCTTATTATTAAAAGTTACTTTTAGTATACTATAGAATAATTTTTTTTTATATATTCTATTTAAAAGTTACCTAACAATACCATAAATAATCTATTTTAAAAAAATTTATTTGAATATTTTTAAATAAATTTAAGTTGTTTAGAATTTAATATAGGATCTTTTAAATGTAAAATAAGAATACAAATTTTAGTATATTAAATTTTGATCAAATTTAAAATTTAGTTACTTTTTTGTTAACACAATATAAAAATAAAACTAAAATGTTGTTTTTTTATTCTGGTCTTCTCCGGCGACTGCCAAAAAACATATGCTTCCCACATATCAAAATGATCACTCTGAAGAGTAGGTCGCGATGATATCATTTTTGAGCTCAACCGACTAGCGATGTAGCTGAAATTTTATTTTTAAGTTTTGGAGAAAAGATAAATGTATATATTTGAAGAAAGAGAAAAAAAATATAAAAAATCTTGTTTTGAGGTATAGATTAACGTAATTCAAATCATATTGAATGATGTAATTAAAATAATTAAGTACTTATTTGGGTACCATTTCATATGTAATTATACAAACAATTTTCTTGGTAATGCTACCCCATTAATTTTAGCTCGAATAAAAAATTGTTATTCTAAGGATACAATTTTTAAAATATGAACATTTTTTTAACCCAAATTGCCCAGATATGATAATATCTTAATTTCCAAACTACTTTTATTTTGGGTTTTTTAACCCTTGTTATATTTGCTAAGTTTTTTTTTTAGCTAAATCTAGAAAGCAAGCAAGGGAATCTAAAAAGATTCAATATCATTTTTGCATATATACAGAATAAGGGGCCACCAATAATGTAAAAAGAATTTAAGATGAAGAATCATCTTCCATGCTTTTCCAAATTGGTCAGATTCTTGAGATTTGTTGGTATCAACTATCCAAAAATATACAAAATGAAATATGGTTGCTATTATCCCCTTTTGCCGACACTTAGATAATTACAACTTACAACCACTCTTTTTCTTCCTACTATTTATTTTATTTTATTTTGGGATTTTTCTTTTGGGTACCCCTCTAGGTTTAAGTATTTCAAAATGTTCGTTGAGCTTTAATTGATCATCTTCAAGAATGAAAGGGGGTCCATATCACTTCTTTCTCTGCCTCACAATAACCAAAAAAAAAAGAAAGAATATAGGCACATATATTCATATACATATGGTATATATAGGTATCTTTAGTATAGATGCCACAAACAAGCATTTATTAGTAGCATATATATGTGGTACATTATTAATTGGCTTCTTTCTCTTAAATTTGAACTGCCATTCACGTAGATGGACCATATGAAGTTAAATTTTGTAAGGTGCTCTTATTTAGGAGACAGTTGAAGTAAATTTTGTTCTCACATGAGTTAATGTGGTGCTGCCAAATTTATAACCTTACTTTTGCAATCACATTAGATCATCTAGCCTATAATAAAAAGTGGTGATGAATAGTTTAAAGTTCAAGCCATGAAAAAGTAAAAAGATTTAGATGAGTAAAATACTAGACTAGACATAGACATGGTTCTATTAAATGAGTGGTCATGAAAAGACGAGTCAAATTCTGTGTAGGTGAATCATTTAAAAATTATTGACTAAGAAAAGGAAAGGATCGTCATAATTGGCTCATTATGTATCAATTGTATTAAAGTTCTAATTATTATTATTCAAGGATCAAAGCAGTAGCAGCTGTATAATTACCTTGAAATATGTGGCTAATGGTAATGGGCTTTCTCAATAAATGATATTATAAAACACATCCAAAACTCCTGGGTGAAGATGACATTCTATTATCTATGTAAGTCAAGGGCAAGCGAAAGTGTAACCAAGAAGAGATAACTACATTTTATTATTTTAAGTTTAACTGTTCGGGGATGGTTTAATATAATGGATTATCAAGGCATATAACCATTCGTTACCTCTTTTTTAATCATTATTAAAATTTCATTTATTATTCATAAACTTTAGTTTTATATATACTATTTGATTGAGTGAAAAAGCAAAAACTTTTGTAGGAAGGAAGTGGGAATTCAAAAGTGAATTTTTAAAAAATATGACTTTTATGACATCACTGTGTAAAAATATGAGAATTATATTTTTCTTAATTTGTATGGAAAAATTTATTAAAGAAAAAAATAAAATATGAGAAACATAATTACTAGCTAACTAATAACTAAATTTAAAATCAAAACACATCAACCAAACATAGGTACTATTGTAAATTAGCATTCCACTTTTTTTCTCTCAAACCCCGGCCACACAAAGCATTTCTCTCTCCAAACCCACCCGCACAATTCTCTCTCTCCCATCTCTATTCTCTTTCCTTTTTCCTTAGTCGCCATCTTTGTTGTCTTTCACTCGCTTACCTCACCATCTCCACCATCATCTCCGGCCACCCACCCTCACCACCTGCGGTTCACCATAGGCGCGCACCTCCGTGAAACCTAGCCCAGAACACCTAGCCACACCATCGACGAACCCATCCTCAATACGCGCATCTCTGTGCGATTCCATTCACGAACCCCCAAATTCAAAACGACGGGGCTAGGCTGAGGCGAGGGATGTGCTGGTGGTGGACGAAGGTGAGGGAGAAGGTGGTGCCTGGGATGAGTGTCATCTGTGGTGCTCGGAGCTGCGCTAAACGATGGGGATGGCTAAGGTTGCGACGAAGTTCTGTGCGCAGGGGAAGGGGGGTTCTGGTGGTGGTCGGAGGCGAGGGAGGAGGGTGGTTGTGGTCAAATCTATTTTTTTTTTCTATCTTCAGGTTTGTGGTAACTTGTTACCTTCAAGTTCTTTGTATGTATATTTCTGGGGGTAACTGGTTACCTTCACGTTTTTTGTGTGTGTATATTTCTGGGTTCTTTATGGTAACTGGTTACCTATGTTACTAGAATCATAGTTACTTCTTCTTCCTTTTTTAATGAAGTGTTCTTCCTCTTTTTCCTTCAAATTTGATCTTTTATTTTCATTTCTAATATGAGTGACCTATCACCCCTCTTATGGTAACTAGTTGCCCCTCTTATGTCAAAATGTTACTCCTCTCAAGGTAACTGGTTACCCCTCCTGATACATGTTATTTAACCTAGCACTAGGATTTTTTTTACATAACTGTGAAAAATCATTAAGTAATTGATTACCTTACCCAGGCTTTGAAAAAAATGTGCAATCTAAAAAAAAGGAAAAAAATGTCTATAATCAATAAAAAATAAAATAAACACAATTCATATTAGAGGGAAAAAAATTTGCAAATCAACCAAAGGAAAATTTAATATAAAAATAGTTATATAAAAAAAATTAAATAAGCTAAAAAAATAATCAAATTACAAACATACCCTTCCAAATTAATAAAATTTTATTAAGAGTAAAACTATGACATAAACAAACTTTTATACAAAAATATAGAAAACTAAACCCATAAAAGTGAAAATTCTTAAAAAAAAAGTCATAGATTAACTTTTCTTGAAAAAAGACCATACTTTTACAAATTCTATTAAAAATCTCATATAAAATGTAATTTTCTCAATTCAAAATTAATTGTGTGAGTTTTCATGATAACAGTAGGGAATATACTATTATTTTACCTATGGAATTTTGCTTATGTATCCATTTATACTTATATGATTTAAAAAATATCAAATTACACAACTATATTTTATTTAAATACTCACTTATATTCATGTGATTTTAAAAATACCAATAACTTCTATTTGTTTTACCAAACAACACAAAATACACACTTAAATATTTTTTCCTTCCAAATTGATTCTAATAAGAACGTTATATCCTCCCTTTATCTACATGAAATTATTATTTTGTATTTAAATAAAAATAATACTTATATGGTTTACTTATTTTGATTTTATGATGTTTAAGATACCATATGGTTTACTTATAAGTTTTTTTAGAAACCTATCCAAATTGCTCTATAAAATAAGCTTATATTATAATAACATGAGTTACTTTAAAGTAACTTATAAAGTTGGTTGATATTTTGAATTTTGTTTAAGTTTAAATTTGGTTATTTGTTTGTTAACAAAATATAAAAGTAACTAAAAGGTAGCTTTTGATTCTAGTCATCTTTTTCAGTGATGGTAAAAAAATATATAATTCTCACTTATCAAAATGGTTATCTTGAAAAGTAAGTCACAAAGGCACTGTTCTTGAGCTCAACCAACCAGCGGTGTAGCCAGAAAAAAATATTTTTAAAATGAAGGAAAAAAAGAGAAAAGAAAGAGAAAGACACGTTAATAAAAGAAAGATAGAAAATGTGGCGCTAAAGTAGAGAAAGAGAGAGAGAGAGAGAGATAAATTTAATTAGATGAAGAAATTTAATATTTTTTCAATTGGTATACAGATGTGTTAAATAAAACATATATAATGTTATTAGGTATAAGCAACGTGCAATTGACGTTTGCTTAATTTTAAAGTTATAAACATTGTCAATAATTTTAATAAAAATTGGTTCACTGTATCTTTTAACATAGATATATATATATATATAATATAATGAATTATTGTTCTATAGTATTGTTGACGCGGTTCTTCGGCAACAGATAATTAACAGAAGAAGAGAAAGAGATTAGTACTAAAAGTAGAACCGTCACAGATAAGAAATCTTTTGGAAAGAACTAGGTGACTCAAGACACGTTTTTAAGTGGTTCGAAGGTTAAAATTCATCTACTCCACTAGTCAATATTATTGATCTTCTCTGGGTATTTGGTTTACAAAGTATATAGTTCTTCAAAGACTATTTTTTCCAACCCCTATCAACTCCCAGGGTCTCCCTATTTATAGGAGAAGGCACCTGAAAGTTGGTAGGGAGGTCATCCCGTGACCTTACCATTTGTCATATCAAATCTGTGACATTCATGATTAATTCCTAAACCTGACACACAAGTGTGGTCTAATCAGCATGGAAGGAGATAATGGGCCGCACGGCCCAACCCGTCCGTGGGTGTCTGAATACGCACGTTCCTACTGCGTGTCCGAGAAGTCAGGGGGATATCGGGCACGTGATGGCAGGAATATGCACGTTTATCTTGCGTGTTGACTTCCCATAGGGTCGGAGCTTCCTGAGAAGCTCGTGACCTGAGCAGTTCGTAACCCAAGCTGCTCCCGTCCGTGGCCTTCGGATGTCACTCTCAGCTCCTGGGCAACAAATGCGAGCTGGAAACCGGACCCCCTCGAGCTGACAAGGGTCCGTCCTGGAAATAGAACCTCCGGCCTGCGGGAGCCTCGGACTAAACCTGATTAGTCCGAGGCTCGTCCTGCTAAACAGCTCGTGGGAAAACCAGGGCGTACAAGTATATATAAATATTAATATCAATAATTTCTACATATATGACATCTAAACATGTATGCCCTGATTTTCCACAGGCTATTAGCGAGCTGAGATATGGCCTAATTATATCAGCCACGTGGATACCACATGGCCGGAGCTGCTGTCGTCAGGTCCTACCTCTTTAGCTCGAGGTAACCAAAGGCTTACCAAGATTATTTATGGGCCGAGTCAGGAAAATAAAGGCCGCAGGTCAAGAAGACGTCCAGCTCGAGGCACGAGCTGGAGTTGGAAGCTGTGACCCTTTATAAAGTCAACCACGCAATGTAAACGTGCATATATCAGACATCACGTGTCTGATATATCCCTGAATTCTCGGACACGCCGCATGAACGTGCATGTTCAAGCACCCACGACTGGGTTGGGCCGTGCGGCCCATTATCCCCCTTACCTATTAATTAGACCACACTTCATTTGTCAGGTTTTAGGAATTAATCATGAATGTCACAGAAGTGACATGATGAGTCAGAAGGTCAAGGGATGACCCCCCTTACCAACTCCCAGGTGCCCTCTCCTATAAATATGGAGACCATGGGAGTTACAAAGGGTTGGATTCTATTGTGTAACAAAATACCCTGTAAAGAATACCAGAAGTATAGCAATAATATTGGCTTGTGGAGTAAAAAGATTTTAACATTTGAACCACCTAAAACGTATTTGTGTCATCAGTCCATTTTAAGATCATTCACCTGTTTCGGTTCATTATTCAACACTAATCCCTTTCTCTTATTTTCTTAATTACTTGTTGTTGAAGAACCGCGTCAACAGTTTGGTGCTTTCGTTGAGAGCTAGTTAGATTGGTGCTATCGCAAACATCCAACTATGGTGACCACTCGATCAAGACACGGTAACGAGGCGGAACAACATGATGGGCAGGAGGCCCATCATGTCGCCATCTCCGGTGAGCAAAACCTTGAAGTTCAGCAGCGGCCGGGCAAGCAGCCAATAGGCCAGGATGACACTGGAAGTTCAGCACCCCGGCCACCTAATCCAAACCCAGATTTTTACACGGCGGTAGAGATGGAGAATGCTCAACTGTGGAGTCAGCTGGCGAAAGCTAGTCAGCAGATTAAGGAGGTGTTGGCCCGATTACCCCCTCTTACAACCCACGCTAACGTCGAAAAGAGGCAAGGCGAGACTCATAAGTCCCGCCGGGGTAATCGGTCCAGGCCTAGCCACTCGGCCAGAACTCCGACATCCAACTCTACTCCCTCATCGCACCGTCGAGAGGCAAACTTCGAAGAACTACCCAGGGCCGAACAACAGTACAGTCGCTCGGTCCGAACTTCAACTCCCAGCTCACAGCCAGCCTCGAGCGCGCCCAGGAGGGCTCGAGGGAATTCTAGAAGGAGGTCCGGGGAGGGCTCACAACGACAGCCCGTCCCGGCCAGCCGTCTTGCGCCTCGTCCAGATCGCTAGGCGCAAGGCCCGCAAGTTGGCAGGGCCGAAAGGCCCCCACCTAACCTGATCCTCCCTGACGGAACCAGGATTGCATCCCTGGTCAGACATCCTCCTTCACCGATAAGATATCCGTCTCCTCCTCGGCCTATCCGAGATATTCCAGCTTATGGGAGCAGCAGGAGAAACCCGCCATTCGCAGGACCTTCCCATCGTAGCAGGGCGCCCAGAGGAAGCCCGGATCCTCACCCCCAGAGGCGGGCTCCGAGCTTCTCTAACGGGAGCTACTGGACCGAAAGTCACCGAAGTGACCTTTCTGGCGGAGACCTGCGCCAACGCCTAAGCTTGGCGCAAAGTCCTCAAGCCACCCCAAGGGGTGACCTACGAGACCGCCTTAACTCTCATAGGGGGGACCCAGTAGGAGTTGGCAGCCATGCTCGCTCGAGGGGAGACCTGTTCGAGGTACGTAACGGTGGGAATGCGCCAAATAACCTATCTCAAGATAGGAGGGGGAATAACCCACCAAACGTATATAATGGATCCAGAGCTGTTGAACAGCCCCGGAATAACCAAGGAGATCAGGACAAAACCCTTGAGCGCCTGGCTCAGATGGAGGACCTAATGAGGAAGCTCCTGCCGAAGAAAGGAAAAGACGAATATGATTCGGGGGACGAGCTTAAGCTCTTCGCCCCCAGCATAGCAGTAACGGTATACCCGCCCGGTTTCCGTATGCCGCACCTGTCCAAATTCAACGGAGAAGGAGGATCCGTTAGATCTTCTGGGTATGTTCAATACCCTGATGATGGCCCACAACATTGGCCCCAAGCTGAGGTGTCTGATATTTCCCTCCACACTAACTGGGCCGGCCAGACAATGGTTCAAACAAAACAAGAAACAGTCAATCAGCTCATGGAAAACTTTCTCTGCTGACTTCAAAAGAGCCTTCCGAGCCTCCCAGGCTGCCCGCGTCAAGGCCGAATCCCTGGCTAACGTGAGGCAACAACCCGATGAGCCTTTGAAGGCTTACCTGAGCAGGTTCGCGAACGCGCTGCTCAGGCCAGAGACGCAGATGACAGCTCCAAGCTCATGGCTTTGAGGACTGGAATCCTCGTCGAAGGGGGACTCTGGAATGAAATACAAAGGAAGGGAGTCAGCTCAGTAAACGAATTCCTAAATAGGGCCCAGGTGGGGATCAACTTAGAGGAGGCCCAAGCCTCAGCTGCAGGAACCAGCCAGGTCCCTGAGCAGCCCGCTGGAGTGGGAACGAAGGTCGTGACAGCAATCCAGAACGTTACACAGAATAACCAGTTCGGTGGAGGCAAGACAAAGGGGAACGGCGAGGGCAACCAGCACGGCCCAAAGAAGAATAAGTCCGTAGAAAAATTTAAGCCGGTCTATGTGACTTATACGGAGCTCACCCACTCTAGGGAGAACATCTCCCTAGCAAACTTTGCTCGCCTCCCCTGGAAGAAACCGGAGCCGTTAAAGCACCAAAAGGGGAAGCGGGACACCTCCAAGTTTTGTCGTTTCCACAACGACGTTGGCCACAATATCGATGATTGTAGACACCTGAAAGATGAGATCGAGACACTCATCAGAGCCCGCCCCTTGGCTCAGTATGCGCCGAACAGGGTTTCCGCAAGCCGACCTGCTCCAGAAGTCCCGGTCAGTCAGCCCAGGTCTCGGGTAGATCAAGACGTCCCTCCTCCAGTGATAGGAGGAGAGATATCCACAATCTCTGGAGGTCCGCATTTGGCTGGTACGGGCAGGGGTGCCCAAAAGAGGTACGTCAACGAACTCAAGGCTCATAATGGAGTGGAGTTCGTCCCCTAGCAGCATCTGCCAAAGCAGCAGCGATTAGAAATGCAACCAATCATATTTACTAAAGAAGATGCTAGCCACGTTCAGTTCCCTCATAACGACCCTTTGGTCGTAGCAGTGCAGCTCGCTAATCGGAGAGTTAGGAGAGTGTTGATCGATAATGGGAGCTCGGTAAACCTTCTATTTCGGTCCACGCTGGAGAAGATGGGTTCGACTGTCGCCGAGCTGAAGGCGACCTCCATGATGTTATATGGTTTCTCGGGAGAAGGATCAGCGACTATAGGGACGATCGAGCTGGTGATCACCTTAGGAGAGGGACCTCGGACAGTCTCAAATCTCCTTGAGTTCGTGGTCATCGATTGCCCCGCTGCATACAATGCCATTTTGGGTCGACCCACATTTATAGCTTTTGAAGCCATCACCTCTGCCCGCCACCTCACGCTGAAACTCCCTTCTTCCACAGGGATATGCACAGTCCGTGGCGATCAGCTTGCTGCCAGGGAATGCTACAGCATTTCCATGAAGGGAAAATCGAATCCCGGGCAGCTAACAATGGCCGTCCAAGATGGAGAAGAGGAATCTCAAGAACCTTTGACTAATCCTGAGATTGAAAAACCTCAGAGCGCCGAAGGGGAAAGCATCATCCTAAGTGAGGATATTGACCCCCGAATAGGCGAGGACAAGTCCGAGCTCCAAGCTATTGAAGAGCTCGAGGAAGTAAATATCGATCCACAAAATCCTTCACGGATGGTTAAGCTCGGGAAAATCCTCTGTGGCAAGAGGAAGGCGGAGCTGATCAAATTTCTGCAGGATAACCTGGATGTGTTTGCATGGTCACACGAGGACATGGTGGGAATCAGTCCAAATGTCATCATGCACACCCTTCATTTGGATAAGAGCGTTCCTGCAAAGTCCCAGAGAACAGAGGCGCTTGGGAACAACTCGGGCTGAGGCCTTAGAAGAAGAAGTAGCCCGGCTCAAGAAATGCGGCTTTATCCGTGAAGCCAAGTTTTCGGTTTGGGTCGCCAATCCCGTGCTGGTCCCAAAGCCCAATGGGAAATGGCGGACCTGCATCGACTTCTCCGACCTGAATAAAGCCTGCCCTAAAGATTGTTTTCCCTTGCCAAGGATCAACCAATTGGTGGACGCCACGGCGGGGCACGAGCTCATGTCCTTTATGGACGCATACTCAGGCTATAATCAGATCGCCATGAACCCGACGGACCAGGAGCACACCAGATTCATGACCCCAACTAACGTCTATTGTTACAAGGTCATGTCGTTCGAACTGAAGAACGCCGGTGCTACATACCAGAGATTAGTGAATAGAATGTTTGCCAACCAGATCTGGAAGAACATGGAAGTGTATGTTGATGACATGCTGGTTAGGTCAAAGACTGTCGATAACCATGTTTCCGACCTGGAAGAATGCTTCAAGATACTAAGAGAATACGGCATGAGGCTTAACCCTCAGAAGTGCACTTTCGGGGTCGCGTCTAGAAAATTCCTGGGTTTCATTGTCAACACTAGAGGAATCGAGACGAACCCCGATAAGATAAAGTCATTGCTCAAGCTTCCCTTGCCCAGGTCGCGTAAGGACGTTCAAGGCCTGACAGGAAGGGTGGCAGCCCTTAATCGGTTTATTTCAAAATCCACCGACAAGTGTCTGCCATTCTACAACCTGCTCCAAGGAAATAAGAAGTTCGAATGGACAGAGGAGTGCGAGAGTGCTTTCCTCGACCTGAAGTCACATCTGGCCGAGCCACCCGTATTGTCCAAACCAAAGGCAGGAGAGCCTCTTTTCCTTTACCTAGCTGTCACAGAAGATGCAGCTAGTGCCGTATTGGTCCGAGAAGAAGACCGGGTTCAGAAACTGGTTTACTACATCAGCAAGAGACTTCTCGGGGCCGAATCCCGATACCCATTGATGGAAAAGTTGGCATTTTGTCTTATCACGGCCTCCCGGAAGCTCAGGCCGTATTTCCAGTCCCACTCAATACACTTCATGACCAATCAACCTTTAAGGCAGGTTTTGCAAAAACCTGAAGCATCGGGACGCCTATTGAAATGGGCTATCGAGCTCAGTCAGTTCGAGATTTCGTACACCCCATGAACTGCTATAAAGAGCCAAGCCCTGGCCGATTTTGTGGCAGAGTGCACAGGATTCAGGGAGGATCCTGTGGAAGGGTCGCCCCAGGTCACCTCGACCCAGGCGTCATGGAAGATCTTCGTGGATGGCTCATCTAATGAGAACAGCTCCGGGGCCGGAGTCATTTTGATATCCTCAGAAGGGCATAGATTCCACTCGGCGCTGAGATTCGGATTCAAGGCCTCCAACAACGAGGCCGAATACGAAGCTTTGCTGGCCGGGCTAAGGATAGCCTAGGAGCTGAGGGCTAGCTCCGTTCAGTGCTTCAGCGATTCCCAGCTCGTGGTAAACCAGGTGCTAGGTGAGTATCAAGCACGGGGAGCCAAGATGGCTGCTTACCTGGCCAAGGTAAAAGTCGAACTGTCCGCGTTTAAACGAGGCTTAATCGAGCAGATACCTCGAGAGCAGAACGCTAACGCAGACGCCCTCGCCAAGCTCGCTACCTCCGGGGAGACGGAGGCTTTGGGGTTAGTACCGGTAGAGTTCCTGGAGAAACCAAGCATAGAAGAGGTCGGGGCGAAGGTCGAGATGATTGACGCCAGACCGACCTGGGTGACCCCCCTCCTCGAGTATCTCACCAAAGGAAAGTTACCCGAGGGACGTAATGACGCACGGCGGGTACTGTACCAGGCTCCAAGGTATACGATGGTAGATGGGGTGCTGTACCGACGTGGGCATTCCCTACCTCTCCTACGATGTCTTCTGCCAGGCGAAGTAAAGGCCATCCTGCAAGAAGTGCACGAGGGTTTTTGCAGGGATCACACTGGGGGGCAAAGCTTGGCCCTAAAAGTCTTAAGGCAAGGATATTATTTGTAATGCCCTGAATTCTCCGATGTGTTTAACGACGTGAACAGTAGGCCGGGAGGGCCATACTTGCTTAATTATGTTGTTAATTGATAAAATGCATGTATGTGTTGATTATATTATGATATGGTGTGAAATGCATGCATATGAGTCCATATTTCTTATTACAGGGGTGTGATGGTAATTTGGCCCGTTGAGGGTAAATTGATTATTTGTACGCATGTTGGTGATATATCTTGAGACCACATTATGATGTGGGTTTGTTCGAGCCATTTGGCATGAGACGATCAAGGAATGTTAATTATCGGTTTGGTCATAACAGGCTTAAGCTCGGGGCTCGGGGTGAGTCTCGGGGTGTTTTGATGATTAGAGTGTTACCGGGTATTAAAGGGTAACGGGATGTGGATTATTGGTGTTTGAGTATATTGAGATTAGCGAGAATTGGGAAGCGTTAATTATGATTAACGGTGTAAATGGAAAGTGCCAAAATTACCCTTGAAGTGGCTTTAGAAGCTTTAAAAGACCTAGGGGTATTTTAGACTTTTGGCTTGGATATATATGATGTTTGGAGGCTGTAGAATAAACAGAGTAAAACAGAGACAATTCTTCTTCTCCTTCCCGTACCTTCTTCTTCCTTTATTTTCCTTATGAATTTTTGTGATCTTGTTGAGGATTTGAGCTTAGGAGCTAGGCCTTGGCACTTTGGGAGAGTGTTCCACTATGGAAGAGCACCATAACCTGAACTTGAGGTAAGCTTTTAGCCACTAGTTTCCATGTATGCTCTGTTTTCGTTTTAAGATTTCAGCTCTAGATTTTGGTGTGGAAAGTTGGAATCAAGGGGAGTTTTTGTGATGTTTAGGTTGGGTTATGATGGGGGAGAGTTATGGGTGATGTTTGGAGGTTTAAATGGGTGTTTGGAAGAGGTTTTGAGTTGGTTTGAAGGGCTGGTTTGAGAGGGAAAACGCAGGGGAGTTTGCTAATGCGTTGCTGAATTCTGGGTAATTTAGCATAATGAGCCTCGACCTGTCTAGGGTGTGCCGCGGCCTGAGATGGCTTCAGAGGTGGAAACGCCTCTGTCAGGAGGGTGAGCCGCGGCATGGCTCTGGTGAGCCGCAGCCCAACAGGGCAATTTTGGCCAGAATAGTGTTTTTAGCATGGGGATTCAAACCTAAGGCCTCGGGGTTGAACCTACTACCCGGTTGAGTAGTGTTTGATGTCCCAGAGGTTAGGTTTTGGTCTGGGAACTTTTTATTGTTCATTTTATTGATGGAATCCCATAATTGGTTATGACCAGGTAACCGCTAAAGGACCAAAAGGTCGATCGTTCTCAGGGTTGTTCTTTTATTCATTCTTGCTCGAACCAGAGGTAAGAAAACTGCACCCCAAGTGTGACATGCATGGACACTCGTGAGGCATGTTGGTTATGTAATATGGACATGGATTGAATGTAGAATGTTGGGCATATGTTGCTCACTTGTGCATGGTACTGACTAATTAGTCAGATTTGGAAAAGGTGCTAGTATCAACTGTGAAGCTGTGACTTATTAGTCAGGTTCGGCAGTGGTACTGGGCACTGGTCACGTTGCACTGACTCGTCAGTCAAAATTGGCAAAGGTGTTAGTATCAGCTGTGAAGCTGTGACTTACTAGTCAAGTTCGGCAGTGATACTGGACACTGGTCACATAGCGCTAATTTATTAGTCAGAACGGCCTTAGCGTGGATCACGCAAGCCAACAGAGATTAGATCTAATCGACTATTAGCATTGAATGACTCAAAGAGCATTAATGCAAGACCGACCCCGAGGGTCGATGATTGAGATAAGCACTTGGAGGCTAGTGGCTTACCTAGCAGCCACTCTCCCACTTGATTCATGTGATGTTCACTCATTTGTTTAAAAGCTTTATGCTTAGTGTGATTATAATGATAATCATTTGATAATGTTTATATAAAGTGTTATGTTTTCTTGCTGGGCTTTGGCTCATGGGTGCTATGTGGTGCAGGTAAATGGAAAGAAAAGCTCACCTAGCCTTGAGTGGAGAGCTGATGTGGTGATGTGTACATATGCGGCCGCTTGACCACCACGGCCAAGGAGTTCTCAGAGGAACTAGGGGGTTTACCCTATTTTTGCCGCTTAGGTCGGCGGGATTGTAAATTTAAAATAGTAATGACCATTTTGTACTGAGAACCACTTGTAAATGTTTTGTTTAGCTCTGCAGAGCAGTTTGTAATGAAAATCTCCATTTCCTTTTTATTGGTTTTATGCCTTAACCTGTTAATTACACTTAGAGCACGTTTTTGATCAAAGGACTCGGGTAGCGAGTCAAATTTCCGGTCCACCGTTCACCGTAACTGTTCTGGGGTCGCCAGGGCGTTACATTATTGGTCCACTCTATCAAAGGACTCGATCTCATACGTCAAGAAATGTGACAAGTGCCAGCGATTCGCCACAGTTGCCCGAGCTCCCCCAGTTGAGCTGAAGATGATCTCGTCCCCGTGGCCATTTGCGGTCTGGGGAATCGACTTGGTCGGCGCCCTCCCCACGGGAAAGGGCAGGGTTCGCTACGCCGTGGTGGCTATCGACTACTTCACGAAGTGGGCTGAGGTAGAACCTTTGGTAACAACAACTTCCAAGAAAGTCCTCAACTTCGTGGTCAAGAGCATTATCTGCCGATTCGGGCTTCCCAAGAAAATCGTATCCGACAATGGGACTCAGTTCGACAGCGACCTCTTCACCGAATTTTGCGAAAGGTACGGAATTGTGAAAAGCTTCTCATTCGTGGCCTATCCCCAGGAAAATGGCCAGGTCGAGGCTTTCAATAAGACGCTAAAGGTGAGCCTAAAGAAGATACTAGACGAAGCCAAGGGGGTCTGGCCAGAACATCTCCCCCAGGTTCTGTGGGTGTACCGGACCTCGCATCGGACTCCTACGGGTCATACTCCTTTCTCCCTGACTTTTGGGAGTGAGGCAATCCTCCCTGTCGAGATTAAGGTATCTTCACATAGAGTCCATGCATATGACCAGGACCGCAACCACGAACTACTTTGCGCCTCCCTCGACCTGATTGATGAAAGACGAAAAGATTCGCAGCTTCAGCTCGCGCATTACCAGCAAAAAATCACTCGTTATTTCAACTTAAAGGTAAAAAAATGCGCCTTTAGCATTGGCGACCTGGTCCTCAGGAGAGTCTTCTTAGCCGGTAAGAATCCCAAAGATGGAGTATTGGGATCGAACTGGGAAGGGCCATATCAAATCACCGAGGTCATAAAGGAAGTGTAATGCCCCAAATTTCCTAATAAGGTTTAGGACCTTGATTAAGAGGTCGGGAGGGCCATAATTGATTTATTATTGTATTTAATGATTATATGCATGTTTACGTGAATTATATTATTATATGATGGTAAATGCATGCATATGGGTGTATTTATAATGATAAGGGCATTTTGGTAATTTGGCCTGTTGAGGGCATATTTGTAAATTGGGTGCATATTGTAATTTGTGAATGAGATTTAATTATTATGGAGATATATTCGAGCTATTCGACATGAGACGGTCATATATAATGAATTAGCGGTTTTGTCATAACGGGGTCAATTTTGGGGTAATAGAAATGTTTATTTGGTGATAGATTGGGAATATTTGAGATCAGGGTGAAATTCTGGAAGTTTTGACTATAGTGTCCCCGGGGGTGTTTTCGGGACCCCAGGCACTAGGTTTTATTTGAGGTTACTTAAGCTTGAAGTAGCTTGACAGATAAGAACGTACGTTAGAAACTTCTCGTTCTCTCTCAAAACAGTCCGTTTTACCGTTTGAGCCTTTTTGAGGAAATCTTGAGTTCTAGGAGTCGGAATCAAGCGAGGTCGAGGCATAGCGATCCTAGGAAAGATTAGAAGCTTCTTAATCGAAGGATTTGACGGAAAACAACCCAATCAAAGGTAATCTAAGTTTGAAGTTTTAAGTTTTTAAAGTTTCTAAGCTTAGAATTGGACTTTGTTAATTGTTGAGTTTTTGGTCGGTTTGGGTTTTGAGGGTTTTGGAGTATTGGGAAGCTTGGGAACTTTGATTTGATGATTGGGGAATGTTTGGGTATGTTTTTGGAGGATTTGGAGTGCTTGAAACACGTTTGGGAATGGCCCAGGGTTGGGGGCCGCGGCCCTGTTCTTGTGCGCCACGGCCCTAGTTCGAAGAAGCAGGTGTCAGGAATTTGTCTTCGCTGGGCGCCGCGGCCCTTGCCTCAGAGAACCCTGGGGGCCGCGACCCAAGGTGCTAGGGCCGCAGCCCTTGCCCTGTTTTCACCCCGTTTGCTCGTTTTGACCCCGGGAACTTAGCTATGGGCCTCAGGAGTGTCCCTACTACTTGGATTAGTTTGGATTGATCTCTTGGGGGCTAGATATTGGTGTGGAACCTTTGATTATCATGTTATTAATGGTGTTCCATATTTGGTTATGATTAGGTGACCGCTAAGGGTTTAAAGGTTGATCGTTCTCAAGGACCGTTCTTATATCGGTACTAGCTCGAATCTGAGGTAAGAAAACTACACCCTGTGTATATGTGACATGCGTGGTTATTATTGATGCATGTCGGTTGATTATTATGTATGCCATGCATGGTTATTATGGTGCATGTTGGTTGACTAATGGGTATGACATGCGTGGTTATTATGATGCATGTTGGTTGATTATTATGTATGACATGCGTGGTTATTATTGATGCATGTCGGTTGATTATTATGTATGTCGTGCATGGCTATTCTTGATGCATGCTGGTGGGTTATTAAACGTGACAGGCATGGCTGTTATTGGTGCATGTTAGATTGCTGGATGTATTGTATATGATGCATGAGAAACAGGTGATTAGGACATGCTTTGTATACTGGGTATGATATTGTTTAGAGCTTGAGCCTCTGTTATTGCATAGTCCTAATTGTACTGGTATCTGTTAGTAAGCATGCTAAATACCTTGTTTATGGACATTGGACATGTGATATATGTTTGGTGGAATGGCTTACCTGTGTATGGCGCTGACTTATTAGTCAGAATCGACAATGGTGTCAGATCCGTCTGTGAAGCTGTGACTTATCAGTTAAGTTCACCACGGGCTGTGCACTGGTCGCGTTTTACCGACCCAAGGGTCAGAAGTGGCAGTGCGTTGTGAATGCCGGGCCGATTAAAGATTGGATCTAATCGAGGTCGGCATTGAATGACTCATATGGGGTATTAATGCTAGACCGACCGGAAGGTCAATGAGAACTATAAGCGCTTGCCTGGTCTACGACCAGATGACTATAGCCAAGGTATATGACCCTGGTGACCGTTTGTCACATGGTTAAGGGACGTTGTCCATAGTTTCGACTCTAGAGTCGTGAGGAAGGTTATATTGGTGACTAATCACCATGCACCTATCCTAACCAATCTTATGAAAGAAACACTTATCAGTTGAGCCATGGTGACCCTATCGTCACGTGGCTAGAGGGAGCGATGCTCATTATTGTGACTTTTGGCTATTGTCACCTATCTGGATGGACCATTGGTTCCAAATGGTTACTATGGTTCTAGTTGATATTATATCATGTTATATGGTGTTTTCTTGCTGGGCTTTGGCTCACGGGTGCTACGTGGTGCAGGTAAAGGCAAGAGGAAGCTGGACCATCCTTGAGTTGGAGAGCTTAGGTGATGACGTGTACATATGCAGCTGCTCGTCCGCCACGGGCGAGGTTTAAAGTGGAACTAAGGTTGAACCCTGTTTTGCCGCTTAGAACGGCCTGTTGTAAATATTTTCTGTAATAAACTCTGAAATTATATTTTCGGGATCCCAATGTATAAATTAAACGTTCTAGTGAAACGTTACATCTTAACCAAAATGTTTAATCCCTAAACCGCTAATCATACTTAGTTCACGATTTTGGCCAAAAGACTCGATTAGCGAGTTTAGCACTGTTTACAAGGCACACCGTAACGGTCCCAGGGGTTGGGGCGTTACAGGAAGGAACTTACAGATTAACTCGGCTCAATGGGGAAGCAGTCCCACGAACTTGGAACGCCATCCATTTGAAGAAATATTATCAATAGCACCCTTGTAAGGCTTAAAGGCCACCTTTTTTTTTTAAGCAATGAGAATTAAATCTTTGTTTATTATTGTGTATATTTGTGGGTGTAATCTCAAGTAGCCATGAAATACCCTTTCCTAGTTACTTGGGGGGCATATGGTACCTGGATATAACCAGGTTGTCTTAAAGGCTTAGAAGTTGATTCAAATTGATTGATCGTTGTTTTTCTTAAAAAACACGAGATATTGATAAAGGATTAACGCGAACTAAGTCCTATCCTGGATATAACCAGGTCGGCTCAAAACGTAGAAGTTGATTCAAATTGATTAATCGGTGTTTTTTTTTAAAAGCACAAGATATTAGTCAAGAATTAACACGAACTAAGTTTTCAAACTAACGTCCTGAACATAACCAGGTCATAAAACTTAGAAGTTAATTCAAATTGATTGATCGTTGTTTTTCTTAAAAAGCACGAGATATTGATAAAAATTAATGCGAACTAAGTTTTCAAACTAATGTCCTAGACATAACCAGGTCCTAAAACTTAGAAGTTAATTCAAATTAATTGATCGTTGTTTTTCTTAAAAAGCACGAGATATCAATAAGAGGTTAACGCGAACTAAGTTTTTAATGCAATGTCCGGAATGCAACCGAGATTTATCTTAGAAGTTGGGTCAAGATTGGTTAACATGTTTTTTCTAAGAAAAGTATAAAAGCATCAATCATAGCACCAACAAAAAGAAAAACCTCGAGGTGGAAAAAAGAAAAGTGTATAGAAGCAAAAATGGATAAAGCCAATTGTCTCGAGGTAGAAAAACCTCATACAAAAGTTATAAAAAATAATAATAATAAAAGTGTTCGAAAAAGAAATGCCCTAGGCACCACCGGGCTGCTCCGTTGAGGTCGCCGTCTCACCCTCCTGCTCGGCCGTTGTGGAGGTCTCCCCAGTCTTAGAGGGCGCCTCTTGCTGAAGACGAGCTCTAAACCCGTCCAGGAGGGGCTCCTAGACATCCGCTCCTAGAAAGGAGAAGTAGCCATCCGGGTTGAAAACCCAGCAGTGGTATAGCATGTCCTCCATGGCGGAGCTGGAATCTACCTTCTCCGTTGCCAAGGCGGCCTTGGCCTCCGCAGCCTCGGTTTTCACAGAGTCTAGCACGGCCTGGGCATCCTTGGCCTCCTCGAGTTCGGCCGTTACAGCGGCCAGGGCGGCCTTGTTAGCCTCTGCCTCTTGCAGCTTGGGACGGGACGCGTCCAGCTCGGCCCGCGCGGCCGCCAAGGCATCTTTAGCCTCATGTTCCTGCTTTTGGGCAGTCTTCAGGGCAGCCAAGGTAGTCTGCTGGGCGGCCAAAACAGCCTGATGCTCGCCCCTCATGTCCTCGAGTCGAGCCTTGGACCTGGATATGCTCCAGTGAAGAGCCAAGGCACCCTACAAAGCAAAGAGGCATTTGCCTTAGGAAAAAAATAGAAAGAACATGCGATGCATGATAACCAAAGAGTACAAAATGTAAAGCCAACTTACTGTTAGAGCCATTCCCAGTGAAGACTCCATCACGCTCTCCGGGCTCCTTGTTTCGATCGCCCGCAGGTCCCTTTCGGTGGCGCCGTAGTAGTGGTCGACGGTGTAGGTCGCCGTCTCGTACACCACCCCCCGAAAGACGCCAGGAATTTTATCCAAGGCCTGGGGGTCCACCGGAATGCGCACCTCGAGGGCTGTGGTTGCCAAAATCCCGGGCTTCGCCCCCATATACCGAACAAAGGCGGGAGCTCGTGGAGGGGGCGGGGGCATCTTCTCCACTGCGACAGGAGGTGGAGGTACCTTGGCCTGGGCAGCTGGGGTCTGGGCCGCTGGGATTTGGTCTTTCCCCTTTGCAGGGGACTTGGATGGTGTTCTAGCGGCTTTCTTTGCCACCTGGAGCTTCTTCATTTTGGGCCCAGAGGCCCCAGCAGAAGAGTTCCCTCCGGTGAACATAGCTCGCAGGTCTTTGTTCCCAGACTGAGACATTTCCTTTGGCAAAACAAAGACAACATTAGTATACAAGTAAGCATTTATGCAAGAACAACAAAAATAAGGGGGAAAAAGCGGAACTCAAGTATATATATTGAAAGGGATCCTACCCCCCGAGATAGAAGAGGAATCTATGGTCACGACCATCGGCCTCGGAGCTATTGCGGGGGAATCTAAGACAATGACTTCGCGAGCTGGAACAGGTTCTGGTTCCGAATCTGGTTCGGGACTAGACTCTTCCACATATTGCCTAAGGCCCGGAGCTACAGTACCCTTCCGAAGGGAGGGCCACGATCGGAGATTAGTCCCATACTCCTCAAAGAGGGCCGACCTAAAGGCTAAGGTGTTGTCTACGACTACAGTACCCCTAGGGCGGCTACTCTCGTAATCCAGCACGAGCCAGTCGACACACTAGAGTAGGGTTACGTCGAGGTCTGGGTCGTTTCGATGGTGTTGGACGGGCTGGTTGGGATTAAACCTAGCTAACCGAGAATCGGCGGTGGCTCTATCTAAGCCCCTTAACGTGTAAGGATTACCTTGCCCAGAGGGACCTGCGGCTGCTCCAGACCGGATCCTCTCCTCGTCCGTTCTTTGGGCGACCTCCAGCGCCCGCTTCCTCCTCGTCCTTATGAGGGGCACCTCGTCCTCCTCATCCTCATCCTCTCCTTCCCCCGCGGCCTCCTCCTCGGGGATGGGCCTCATCTCGCGAGCTGGGGGAAGCCCCTGGGGTCTCCTCGGGGCCAAAGTCTGGCCTAGAGAGATCAGTTTGCACGCCAACATCGTCTCGCCTGTCACGAGCTGGCGATAGTCCTTTTCACTGGGGGGCAGACCCGCCAGTGTCTCGTACTGACTCCCGATGATCACAGACTTGTCTGTCCTCGCGAAAATGGCTGCATAATTGTTCTAAGTCGGAAACTGATAAAGGGGAGCTAATCAATACTTAACTTACGAGCTAAGAGTAAAAGGTACTTACGAGGACGGTTGAAGTAATGAAGTTCGCAGTTGCGAAACCCCTTGGACATAAAGAACTGGTCTTTTAAGTCATTAGGGTGGCTGGGCAGCTCGATGACCGCAGCCGTGTTTGGAAAGCAGGTCAAGTAGTAGAACCCGTCGCCTCGCCCCCGCTGCTCCGGGCTGGCCTTGAGGCAGAAAAAATATAAGATGTCCGCCGGAGTGGGGACCTCCCATTCCTGTTTCAGGAACAAATATCTCAACCCCGCCAACAAACGGTAGGAGTTGGGGGGGAGCTGGAAAGGAGCCAACTTCACGTAGTTGAGGAAGTCGGCGAAGTATTGGTCCAGCGGGAGGAAGGCCCCAGCCTTGAAGTGCTCGTCACTCCACACCGCATATTCCTCGTCGAGCGGCGCGCAGCTCTGCTCACCTTCTGTGGGAGGTCGGGCGATCAGGGCACCCATCCCTAGCTCGATGTTGTGGGAAATGAATATTTTATTCACTTTCCCCTAGTCAGTGATCTTCGAGACGATCCTCTCGGCCTCAAAGAAAGCATCGGGCGCCACCTCGGCTCCTCGGCCGGCCCGAATACGGGGATTGGGGAGTCTGTCATCACCTCCTTTCCTTTGGATTGTTGGGAGGACGAGCTGCCTGCGGTCTTCTTAGGAGCGTTCTTCTTGGGTCCCATCTGGTCGCCTAGCGAACAAAAGTAGAAATTTTAGAAAGGGCGCCCTAAACATAAGAAAGAATCTGAAGAGAAGTGTTTCCTTTGCACGGGCTGAGGTATGCTCAGCCCGTGGAGAGTGAGACCACGCGGTTCTATGAACACGCGCCTGTGCTCCTAACAGATCCCCGATTACTCGAAATTCGTGTGTCAGGAGGGTCAGGATAAAAGTTTGTCTTGGAAGGAAAGTTTCAGTAAGCAAGAGGTGCAAAACCGCCTGTGAAGCGTGTCCCCTAAGCTACCCTGTTTTGCACCCAAAATGCTAGATATTTTAAACAGCATACCAAAAAAAATCCTACCCAGAAGATTTCCCCAGAAAACGCACCCTATGAACCATGCTCCTAAATGGTTTTCTTCTACAATCAATGCCCTAAAATAAAAACCTACACCCTCCACACTCACAAAAACCAGCAAAATATTGCATGCAACTACAGTAACTATTTACCTAGGCTACAGTGAAAAGAAAATTTAAAGCATACACAGTCAGAAAACTTACGAAATGTTGCTGTGGGGGAGATGAAGGGGTCGTCTGGGTTGGGGCCTCGACGGGATGACTGGTACCAAAACCTCAAAGGAGCTCTTGCACCTGATCTTCTGGAATGCTGGGAACGGTAACCGGGAGAAAAAGAGGGTTTTTTTAGGGTGAGTAGAGAGAAGAAGATGGGAAATTTAGAAAATTTTCAAATAAACGGGTGGCCCATGCGTAAGGTGGCCACCCCTTTTATATACGTGAAAGGCCACATGAGGAGGGCCGTTGGATTGCCCTGATGTGGGATCCTAGGCTCTCCACTCGAAATGCGAAACGACGGCTGAGTATAGGTTAGGCCATTTAATGCAGTTCTCGGAAGACGTACCGTCACAACCCACGATGCTCCACGTTTTCGGCGCCTGCGTAATAGGTGGAATATGGAGAGTCCATGGAGAAGCCTAAAAGCCCCCACTGTGGCCCCACATGACGTCCTGTGCCACGAGCAGAGGCTTGGGGGGCAAATGTACGCCCTGATTTTCCACGGGCTATTAGCGAGCTGAGATATGGCCTAATTATATCAGCCACGTGGATACCACGTGGCCGGAGCTGCTGTAGTCAGGTCCTACCTCTTTAGCTCGAGGTAACCAAAGGTTTACCAAGATTATTTAAGGGTTGAGTCAGTTCAATAAAGACTGCGGGTCAAGAAGGCATCCAGCTCGAGGCACGAGCTGGAGTTGGAAGCTATGACCCTTTATAAAGTCAACTACGCAATATAACCGTGCATATATCAGACATCACGTGTCTGATATATCCCTGAATTCTCGGACACGCCGCATGAATGTGCGTGTTCAGGCACCCACGACTGGGTTGGGCCGTGCGACCCATTATCCCCCTTACCTATTGATTAGACCACACTTCATTTGTCAGGTTTTAGGAATTAATCATGAATGTCACAGAAGTGACATGATGGGTCAGAAGGTCACGGGATAACCCCCCTTACCAACTCCCAGGTGCCCTCTCCTATAAATATGGAGACCCTGGGAGTTGCAAGGGGTTGGATTTTATTGTGTAACAAAATACCCTGTAAAAAATACCATAAATATAGCAATAATATTGGCTGGTGGAGTAGAAGGATTTTAACATTTGAAACACCTAAAAACGTATTTGTGTCATCAATCCATTTTAAGATCATTCATCTGTTTCGGTTCATTATTCAGCACAAATCCATTTCTCTTATTTTCTTAATTACCTGTTGTCGAAGAACCGCGTCAACAAAACACAACGCTGACATATATTTATATATACTAGATACAATTAACTTGCAATGCAAGTTTACTTAGTTTTATTTATAGAATTTATTAATTACTTTTATTAAATTTATATTAATGTCATATAAATTTTAAATAAACATCTTATTTTAATTAAACAATTTATTTATTTTTATTTAAGTTTATGTTTGTTCTAGTTTTTGAATTTGGGAGTGATAACAAGAGATTATATATTATATGTTTAATGTAATATTAAATATTATATGTAGATTTTAAATTTAAGTTTTTTGCTATTTTTTTAAAAGGTAATTTGTTGCTAATTGACAGCAGATTATATTATATGTTTAATATGATATTATTCTATTAAGTGAGTTTAAGTTTAATTAAATTTTATTTAAGTTATAAAATGTATGATTTTATTATTTTAAAATAATTATCATTGTAAAATATCTCAAAAATATCTTATTTTAATTTATTTAATTATTTATTATTTAAAAATAATTATCATTGTAAAATATCTAAAAAATGTCATATTTTAATTTGTTTAGTTATTTATTATTTTTAAACAATTATCATTATAAAATATCTCAAAAATATCTTATTTTAATTTTTCTAATTATTTATTTTATTTTATTTAAGTTTAAGTGTTTACAAACTACCGTTAAGAATAAGAATATTCTGTTAAATATAAGAATATTCAGTTAAAATTAACATTAAAAAAATAAAAAATTGTTAAAACTAATAATTTCCGTTATCTACACACTTATTATATAGAATAGATTTACATGGCTCTATGACATATATATAAAATACAATAATATTTAAAACGAAATTAATAATATAAATAAAATAATAATAGAAAAAGTCATAGTGTAGACAGTAATATGCATGCATCAACTATTTTCAGTTTCTAATGTATCTCGCAATGTCCTTTGGTGAATTTGATGAAAAAAAAAACTTCAATCACTTGATAAAAATCAAACTATCACACAAATTTATAAGATAATAAAATGATATGTATGTTTTTATTATTTTTAAATAAATATGATTTAATTATTTAAATTATCATAAAATATCTTAAAAATATCATATTTTAATTTATTTATTTTGTTTAAGTTTATGTTTCTTCTAGTTTTTTAATTTTATTGTAGTGACAAAAAAGATTATATATTATATGTTTAATGTAATATTAAGTTTAAGTTTAATTAAATTTTATTTAAATAATAAAATATATGGTTTTATTATTTTTAAATAATTATTATTATAAAATATCTTAAAAATATTATATTTTAATTTGTTTTATTATTTATTTAAGTTTAAGCCATATTTACAATATACCGCTAAATATAAGAATAATCTGTTAATTGTAAAAATATTCTATAAAATTAACATAAATAAATAAAAACTGTTAAAACAAAAAATTTCTATTATCTAAATATATAGGGTTTATTTTTTTTTGGACCATGTGTTTTATCTCATTACCTATTTGGACCATGTGTTTTGACAAATTATTTTTTGGACCCTGTGTTTTGTAAAATGGTTAAAATAGAACCCTAAACTCAATTTTGTTGAAGAAAAAATTGAATATAACAATACTGTTTTTAAGCAGAATGATTTTATTTTTGTTCTGAATTGTTAGTTTAGTAAATTATTTGTGATTTTAGTTGAGAAAACATTGACCAAAATCGGGTTTAGGGTTCTATTTTAATCATTTTACAAAACATAGGGTCCAAAAAACAATTTGTCAAAACACAGAGTACAAACAGATAATGAAAAAAAATATAAGGTCCAAAAAAATATAAACCCAAATATATATA
Source organism: Humulus lupulus (assembly GCF_963169125.1). Lineage (NCBI taxonomy): Eukaryota > Viridiplantae > Streptophyta > Magnoliopsida > Rosales > Cannabaceae > Humulus > Humulus lupulus. The sequence goes on along the minus strand of NC_084800.1, from coordinate 18,657,351 downwards.
TAGAAGAGGTATGTGTAAATAAAAAATGGGTGGTATTTTTGTAAACAAAATTGGTAAAACGTGTTCGGACCTAATTTTTCCATATTTTTAAATGACGTGTGCTTATTATGGACGTTACAAATGAAAAGGGTACATAAAAAGAAAATAAAAAAAGTTAGCGTATGTTCGCTATCCATAACTACAACAACAATTAATACAATAAATATTAATAATGTTAGTATCAACAGAAGAGAAAATATTAGAACAACCTGATAAACGACAATAATAGTATTATAACATAAAAAATGGTACCAATCATGGCATGTCAAACGACAGGAGGGAATTCAGCGACAAGAAGTTGGCAAACAAACTAAATCAAAACGATTTTATTTGGCTTTTAAAACAAAATTAAGAACAATAAAACAAGAGTTTATACATTTTTTTATTTTATATTTTGTCTTATTATTTATTTGGATCGTATATTTTGTTAAATAGTTCAAAATGACTCATAAACCCGATTTTGATAAAAAAAAATTGAACTAAAATTACAAATAATTTACTACATTAACAATTCAGAATAAAAATATAATCACTTTGCCTAACAACTTTGTTCTCATATTCAATTTTTTCATCAAAATTGAATTTAGAAGTCTATTTGAATTATTTTATAAAATACAGAGTTCAAAAAATAATTTATTAATATACAAAATCCAAACAAATAATGAAAAACACAATTAAAAATAATATAATCCCTTAAAACAATGACATGAAAAAATGTCAAATATTGACGAAACGACAAATACTTAAAAAAAAAAGGAATAAAGGTAATAAAACACTTCGCAAAGGCGACAATTTTATAAAGGCAAAAATATTACAAAGGACAACTACTTAGTAAGTCACCACAAGGACGGACAAACGAAGACAATAGGAAACAGTTTCATCAACGACTACAACAAAATAAACCATGTATGGGATTGATAAATATCGTGACAAGGATTGAAAAACAAACAAAAGTAATTATGAAATAACACATGTAATACTACTTAAATAATTATAATATTCAAAAGAGACAATATGTAATAACACAAAATTCTTTATTGACCCACTTAGGGCATGACTGAGGTGAGTGAGGCCCAAGACAAATATAGAAAAATATATATATTTTTCCAATTTTTCTACGTAAAATGATATTTTTCTAAATTTCGGGGCCCTTTATGATGGGGCCCTAATATTGGGGTTTTATGCCTTGAGTAAAACCAATTTTCTATATAACCTCATTTCATTATCAATATATAATAGAAATCAATTTTGACTTGTCATTCACATTGCTCACTTGTTTATTTACATGATTATTTGTTTAATATAAACATCTATTAAATCCTAAACATATGGATGATCACAGTTATAGTGACTTAGTCACATTGGATTATAATTGTGGTTATGTTCTAAAGCATTAGTCCTAAGATTAAGTTAGTGCACATGATTTACACTGACTTAATAATCTACGATATGATTTAGTTACATAATCTAGTGTGATGTCATATCCAAGAAGTTGACCAAGTAGATAATATCGTATGTATTATGTTACGTCGCACTTGACCGATACTGATTGTAGATAGATAAGTAAAGTATCATTTTTATCTAATATAGTCATATTATAAAGTTGACCATAGGTCAATTCAATCCCGACTCTGAGTGATTAATATTTCGCTGTTACATTATTCAAGGTCATAGATTTGTTCGTTACCAACTTACCCTACATACTAGCCCATTCTTACATATTGAGGACTTGGTAGTATAATTGAGTGAAAGTATTTATCATAGATATGTCATATCATAAAGTTAACCATAGGTCAATTCAATCTCGATTCTGAGTGATTAATATTTCACTGTTACATTATTCAAGGCTATAGATTTGTTCGTTACCAACTTACCCTATAGACTAGCCCATACTTACATATTGAGGACTTGGTAGTATAATTGAGTGAAAGTATTTATCATAGATATGAAATATATAGCTTATGTCTAAGAAGTGAAATGATGATTTCCTTATAGCTTAGTTCAAGCAATAAATGATAGAGATCTCATTTCTGTAATTAAGTTTACGGAAATATTATTTACAAGGAACTTAGTTGTATTTAAGGATAAAATACAAATGATGGGTAAAACAGTAATTAACTGTAATGCCCCGAATTCTCCGATGAGTTTAGCGGCGTGAATAGTAGGCCGGGAGGGCCATACTCGCTTAATTATGTTATTAATTGATTAAATGCATGTATATGTTGATTATATTATGATATGATGTGAAATGCTGCATATGAGTCCATATTTACAATTACAGGGGTATGATGATAATTTGGCCCGTTGAGGGTAATTTGTGTATTTGGGTGCATGATGTGATTTGTGAATGAGATTCTATTATTATGGAGATATATTCGAGCTAAGCAACATAAGACGGTTATTTTTAGTGGATTAGCGGTTTTACCATAATGGGGTCAATTTTGGGGTAATAGAAATGTTCATTTGATGATAAATTGGGATATTTGAGATCAGGGTGAAATTTTGGAGGTTTTGACTATAATGTCCCCAGGGGTGTTTTCGGGACCCCGAGCATTAGGTTTTATTTGAGGTTACTTAAGGTTGAAGTAGCTTATCAGATAGAACATACAATAAGAAAACCTTCCGTTCTCCCTTTTCAAAGTTCGTTTTACCGTTTAAGCTTTTTTGACGAAATCTTGAGTTCTAGGAGTCGGAATCGAGTGAGGATCGAGGCATAGCGATCCTAGGGAAGATTAGAAGCTTCTTAACCGAAGGATTCGACGGAAAACAACCCAATTGAAGGTAATCGAAGTTTAAGTTTTGAGTTTTTCCGAGTTTCTAAGCTTTGAATTGATTTTGTGAATTGTTGAGTTTTCGGTTCGTTCGAGCCTTGGGTTTTGAGGGTTTTGATGCATGGGGAAGCTTGGGAACTTTGTCTTGATGATTGGGGAATGTTTAGGGATGATTTTGGAGGCTTTGGAGTGTTAGAAACGCGGTTGGGAATGGCCCAAGGTGGAGCGCTGCGACCCTGTTCTTGAGGCGTCGCGGCCCTTCTTTGAAGAAGCAGGTGGGGAGCTTGTGCTCGCTGGGCGCCGCGGCCCTTGATGAAGGGTGCCACGGCCCTAGTCTCTGGGAACCCTGGGGGCCGCGGCCCAAGGTGCTAGGGCCGCAGCCCTTGCCCTGTTTTCGCCCCGTTTGCTCGTTTTGACCCCGGAAACCTAGTTTTAGGCCTCGGGAGTGTCCTTGCTACTTGGATTAGTTTGGATTGATCTCTTGGAGGTTAGATAATGGTTTGAGACCCTTGATTATCTTGATTATTAATGGTATCCCAAATGTGTTGTGATTAGGTAACCGCTAAAGGACTAAAAGCTAAACCGTTCTCAGAGGTTGTTCTTTTGCTCATTCTAGCTCGAATCAAAGGTAAGAAAACTGCACCCAAAGTGTGACATGCATGGATATTTGTGAGGCATGTTAATTGTATAAATATGGACATGGATTGAATACAGAATCGACAAAAGTGTTAGTATCAGCTGTGAGGCTGTGACTTATTTGTCAGGTCGGCAGTGTTACTGGACACAGGCCAGGAAGCGCTGACTTACTTGTCAGAACGGCCTTAGCGTGAATCACGCAAGCCAACAGAGATTAGATCTAATCGACCACTTGACCACTAGAATTGAATGACTCAAGGAGCATTAATGCCTGACCGACCCTGAGGGTCGATGAACAAACAGAGCTTGGAGGCTAGTGGCTTACCTAGCAGCCACTCTCCCGCTAGAAAAGAGAGCTTGAAGGCTAGTGGCATACCCATCAGCCACTCTTCCGCTACAAAACAGAGCTTGGAGGCTGGTGGCTTACCTAGCAGCCACTCTCCCGCTAGAAAAGAGAGCTTGGAGGCTAGTGGCTTACTTAACAGCCACTCTCCCGCTAAAGTCATGTGTTATTCATTTGTTTGAAAGCTTTATGATTCAGTATGATTATAATGATAATCATTTGATAATGTTATGAAAAATATTATGTTTTCTTGCTGGGCTTTGGCTCATGGGTGCTATGTGGTGCAGGTAAAGGGAAAGAAAAGCTCACCTAGCCTTGAGTGGAGAGCTGATATGGTGTTGTGTACATATGCGGCCGCTTGACCACCACGGCCAAGGAGTTCTCAGAGGAACTAGGGGGTCTACCCTATTTTTGCCGCTTTGGTCGGCGGGATTGTAAATTTCAAACACTAGTGACCATTTTGTACTGAGAACCACTTGTAAATGTTTTGCTTAGCTCTGCAGAGCAGTTTGTAATAAAATCTCCATTTCCTTTTTATTGGTTTTATACCTTAACCCGCTAATTACACTTAGAGCACGTTTTTGACCAAAGGACTCAGGCAACGAGTCAAATTTCCGGTCCACCGTTTACCGTAACTGTTATGGGGTAGCCAGGGCGTTACATTAACACTCGTCTCATTAGTAGATCATCTATAGATGGTTGAATGTCGATAATGGTTGTAGGACTGTGCAAGGTTCAAATTATAAATATTTAATTTGAATAAGGATTTAAATATTTAACTAATTAATTAATTATGGTAAAAATAAAAGGAAATTTTAATTTAAGTCTAATGGGCTTGAATTTAAATTGAAAAAATCCAAGGCCCAAGGCCCATAGTAGATTTCGGCCACTATAAGGATTTTTATCTATTATTTTAATTAATTAAACATTAAAATAATGCTTAAGTGAAGTCTATAAAATGATACTGTAGTTTAGTGTTTTGTACATAATTGAATTAGGTAAGTTTAATTCATAAGAACAATTCCCTAGAGCATTCATTCAAATCCTTTCACTTTGTCTTCTTTTCTTATCTATTTCTTATCTGATGTGTTGAGAACAAGCCCATACTAGTTCTAGCTTAATCAAAGGCTTGGTGAGGAAAATTGTGTAGTTGATCCAGTTCCTATTCTTGATTATACCCTGCTACTACCATGATTCAAGGGTTGGAGAATCTGAAGGAAGGAGTTGTTCTAGTTCCGTTGTGCAATGTAAGTTTCTAATAACTTTACTATGTGTTCATGCCAATTTCATAGGTGCATGTTCTAGGAATTTGCATGTTTGTTTGATAATATGTAAATTACATGAAAATAAACAAAGATCATGTTATATGTAAATCCTACACCTAAGTTTGGGCTGTTGGGGTTTTATACCCTAATTAAAACTCAATTTCTTTGTAATCTCATTTTATTATCAATAAAAGAATAGAAATCAATTTTTGACTTGGTCAATCAATTTGCTCACATGTTTTATTTTCATGATTGTTTGTTTAATATAAACTTCTATTAAATCTCGAGCATATAACTAATCGTATTTATAGGGACGTAACCACGGTGGAATATAAATGTAACTAAATGTTCAAACATAAGTTAGTCCTAAGATTAGTCAGTGCACATGATTTACACTGACTTGTCAATCTACGATATGATCTACTTACACATTGTAGTGTTATGTTCTTTCCAAAACATTAGCAAAGTATATAAGATCGGATGTATTTGTTACATCGGACTGGACCGATATTGACAGTAGATAGGATAAGTAAACATATCGTTATTATCTATTATAGTCATATCATATAGTTGATCATATGTCAATTTAATCTTAATTCTGAGTGATTAGTATTCTAACTGATTGTATTATTTGAGTTCTTTGACTTGTTCGTTACCAGCTTACCTTACGGACTAGCCCACACTTACATCTTGGGAACTCGATAGTATAATTGAGTGGAATTGTTAATCATAGATATGAACATCTATAGCTTCTGATGTAGAAGTAAAATGATGGCTTCCTTTTAGTTTGATTCAAGGTGCTAAATGATAGAGATCTCATTTCAGTAATTAATATTAGTTGGGTTTATACCTTTTTGGACCCTGTGTTTTAAAAAATTCATTTTTGGACCCTATATATTGTAAAATAGTTCAAATATACCTCTAAACTGAATTTTGATGAATAAAAAATTGAATATAACTGTAGATGTGATTTCCTACAATTGATTAAATGGACACCAGCAACCTGTCAAGAACAAAGAGAAAGACGAGAGTTCAATTGGGAGCACCGGTGGGGTGTCAGCCAAAGGGACTCTGACACTCAAGTTAGTCGGGTTGTAACGAAAGCTAATTGAAAGTAGCAAAACTATGACATAAATAATGAAATAGTGATGGATGGATGAGTAGTGGAATGGTTAGAGTGGCGGTGGCGACGACGGCGGGATTGAACGATTGAGTCAAGTCCGGTGAGGTCAGATTAGACTGACTGATTCGACTTGCTTGACTGGATCGCTTAGAGAGAGTAGCCTTCGTTTCAATAAAATAGTAAAAGAGGTTAAACTGATTATCAGATGCCCCACTCTCAACCCTTGATGGTCTTTTTTATAGTCATCCTCTTCTTTCCATTCTCCTCTCGTCTATCTCGCCTATCTGACCCGTTCTCAATGGTTCCCCTCCAATTTTTATGGGAAGATGAGCGGGTATTTTGACGGCTTCAACGTCTCTGGCTGATTGAATGCACCCGAACTCAGGCTCGGGTGCTAGCTGGCCCGTTTGGATGGCTTATTCAATATGTGCAGGCCTATTTACATCGGTTTGGGGCCTTACTGGCTTATTGGGCCTGCTGACTAGTTGGACTTTAATTGCAAACAAATTTTATGCACTACAGTTTGTCCCTCACTATTTAGTCAGAATTCATTCTAGCTAGAGAGTCTATAATGTCGAATTTTAAGCACCATGAGACCTTAAGGTTACCTGACCAAGCGGGGTAAGTGTCCGAGTAGCCTGGTGGCTGAGTGGCTGGGTGGCCTTTTGGCTGAATGGCTCATGTAATGCCCCATGTCACTATGGCGGCTTCCTGGAACAACGACTGGCACTACAAACCAACACGAGTCTTTCCAACGTGCTTTGTCCTCACTCGCACACTTCCTGGGAAAACTTCCCAGGAGGTCACCCATCTTGAGATTGCTCCAGGTCAAGCACGCTTAACTTTGGAGTTCTCAAGTGATGGGCTACTGAAAAGAAGATGCATCTTGTTGATATAGGTAGTACCCATCAATCCATTTAAGCTCTCTTCAACTGTGTAGTCCCATTCCTACACAGACTTAGAATCATCACACTTGACCTTCCCCAGGCGGTGTGGGATTGCACAGCTTTTTACCCCGTCTTTCCTTCTGCGGATCACGGGATTATGACTGTCACAGCTCAGCCGTGTGGTCGGAGTGGCTAAGTGCCCTATGCGTCCATACGGTCTGGCCGAGTGGCTGGATGGCTCAGCCAGGTGGTCCGCGAGGTGTCCGAGTGGCTCACGCATGGTGGCTGAGTGAGTCAGGCCATGTGGCCTGCTAGGCGGTTGCATGCTCAGGAGAGACAGTCGAGTGGTCCGCCTGGACGGCCGAGTGATTCACGCGCCCAGGCCGAGTGGCCTGCCAATGAGGTTGTGTGCCCGGGAGAGACGGTCGAGCGGGGCGAGTGCTCTGCCTGGGTGGCCGAGTGTATCGCCTAGTTTCCCAAACACATTGTCAAGTGGCTTGCCGAGTTTCCCTAGTTTCCCAACCCTTTTAATGTGTCTTAGGGAAATTTGAGTATCCTTTGGTATGGCCTTCTGATGTTTGACACTTGGCATCCATCTGACGGGGTTATATGCCTATATAAGGGGAGTTTGTTTTCCACGTTTGCACACATTTGAGGAATGCTTGGAGGGGAGGTGCAAGGTTGATAACTCAACGAAATAGAATTATTTTACCACATTTTATGCTAATTGTTTCTTAGTTTTTGAGTTTTTAAGTAATTTTGAATTTATTAGATTTATTTTAATTTTATAGATTTTTGTGTATTTTTATAGTTATATTATTATAAAATGTAATGGTTTAATTATTTAAAATTAATATTGTTAAGTTAGGAGTAAAATGATGTAATTTTGAGCTTAAATGTTTAAGTAAATTAAGTTTTAATTAATATTTTCATGGAAATTTTGTTGTATATTTTATTATTGAAAATATTTAGTTTTAATTTAATTTATGTTTGTTTTATAGGGAATTTGTTGTATTTTATTTGCTCTTGAAAAGCAAGAAGGATGATGAAAAAAGTGGCATTTTTGTGAAGAAAAAAAACAAAGGAAATTAGCCTGCCTCCCCAGGCCCAATTCCACCAGCTCGTGCCACCTGCTTCCCAACAGTCGTTGGGCCTGCCTCCAGAAGCCCAGCCCATCACGCTGAGCCCATGCCAGGGAAAATCAGGCACCACCAGGCCCACCTCACAGCACCCCATCACGCTTCCTCCCTGCTCCTCCAGCTGTGCACCAATCCAGCTGCTTCCTTGCTTTAGCCAGGCCATGCCAACTTGCCACCAACTCCACCAGCTGCCCACGCCTGGGCCTGTACACCACCAGCAGCCCACACAACCATTTCCCTGCAGCCAGCCAGCCACCACAATGCCTCCAATTGTCTTGAGCGCAACAATGTCCCCTTGTCCAAAAATACCATTTTTTTACCCAAACTTTTCTATACATTTTACCCAAAAATCATCATTACACCATATAATTTATCCTTATTTTCCATATTATTATTAATTTAATCAATTTAATTAATTTAAATTGATTATTTTAATACCTTTTTTTTTTTGCTATAAATAAGGGATTTGGGAGTGCTAATTTGAGAGAGAGGTTACACTAGACACTTACCATATTTCAAGACCTCTATACTCTCATCATCTTCTTCTTCTTTTTTTTGTCATTTTTTCTATGAGTTTTTAGAAGAAAAATTTTGGGGTTTCTCCTCCAAATTTTCCTATTTATGTTTGTAATTTTTTGGTTTGTAATTTCTATTCTAGGTATGAGTTTCTAATCTTTTTAAGATTATTAAGGTGATGATGAAATAATATGTAACTAGATAGTATTTATTTTGTATGTTGATTTCCCATTTTGTGCAACAAAGTTTATGGATTTTTCTTTTTCAAATATCTTCTTTCATCTTAAATATCATGTATTTTGGATTGTTAGCACATATTTACACTTTGTTCTTCATTAGTGCACAAACATTATATTCTTTGTGTAAGATGTGTCATTAAATTATACACATCCATGCTTAGAACAAAAATGTTATGTTTTGCCTTATAAATAATGTTATTTGATTTTTTTTGTTGTTTCATTAGGTTAATTCACAATAAATACTTTGAAATTATACTTTTTGAAAAGTGAAGAAAAATCATATATTTTTATAAGTAATTTGTGCTTAAAATTATAAATCTATTTGGAAAATGGTAGTTTGACTTATTTTAACTATCACTAAAACTTGGGAATCAATGTACTTTTAAATATTTTTGAACTTATATTTTGTGGATTCTATTATCTTAATAATCCTTCTTCTACCATCTTGATTTTTACTTTTAATATATGTTTATATATTTGTCTTTAATATCTTTATTATTGTATTTTATCCTCTCATCAATCATTGGAGCTAGGTTAGAATGTGTTAATTTTGATTTAAAATAGTTTTCTTTTTTATTTTAGACAACTCCTTTGGGTTCGATCTCATGCTTACATAAACACTATATTCCATATACGATCTGTACGCTTGCGAGTATAAATTTTTAAAACATACCCATTTTGGGTCCATCAAAGGTGTGGAATGGAAGAGCTCTCAAGAGGTAAGTTTTCTCCCATTTGTTTTCCTTTGAATGTTCTTATGCATGTTCTTTATGTTCTTCATTTTAGATTAGGTAACATGTAGAGGTGCAAGCGTATTGTAACGCCCTACTACCCAGGGATGATTACACTGTGTATTTTAAATAGTGCTAAACTCGTTAAATGAGTCATTTGACCATAATCATGTAACTAAATGTGATTAATAGTTTAGGGTTAAATTTTTTTATCAATGATACAAACGTTTTACTAAAATGTTTACTGTATACATTGGGATCCCAAAATACATTTAAAAGGTTAATTACAATAAAAGATTTACAACCAGCCGACTTAAGCGACAAAATAGGGTTTAACCCTAATTCCTATTTAAACCCTCGGCCGTGTTGGTCAAGCAGTCGCATATGTACACATCGTCACCTAAACTCTCCAACTCAAGGATAGTCCAACTTTCTTTTACCTTTACCTTTACTTGCACCATATATCACCCGTGAGCCGAGGCTCAGCAAGAAAACTCAAACATGCTCATAAGCAGTTAATAACATGTTATCAAATCATAATAAGCATTCTTAGCAGTAATAACCCTATTCATGCATGCATGCAAGTACAAATAAATGATTATGGGGTCATGCGCCCTAAGTAGATGACTGTTAAGTCAATCTAGGGTCCTGCGCCCTGAATAGATGACTATTAAGTCAATCTGAGATCCTACGCCTTAAGCTATATGACGTTCCAATCACTGGAGCCTTTTAGCCCTGACTCTGAGTAACTAGCCTTACACTGAGGGCAGCTTATAGGATGGCTCTGACGGAACTGAAAGAATTGAAGATACAATTGCAGGAGCTTCTAGATTTGGGGTTTATCAGGCCTAGCTACTCACCATGGAGTGCTCCAATTTTGTTTGTAAAGAAGAAGGACGGGACTTTAAGGATGTGTATAGACTACCGGGAACTGAACAAGTTGACCATAAAGAATAAATACCCTTTACCAAGGATCGATGACCTGTTCGATTAGCTGCAGGGAAAGATGGTGTTCTGGAAGATTGATCTTCTATCTGGTTATCACCAGCTGAGGATCAAGGATGAGGATATACCGAAGACGACCTTCCGAGCAAGGTACGGTAATTATGAGTTCCTGGTCATGTCGTTTGGTTTGACCAATGCCCAGCAGCATTCATGGATTAGATGAACAGGGTGTTCAAGGAATTCCTGGATCAGTTTGTGATTGTCTTCATCGACGACATTTTGGTTTATTCCAGTTCAGAGGCAGACCATAAACAACATCTCCAACAGGTCTTGCAGAGGCTGAGAAAGCACCAGTTGTACGACAAGTTTAAGAAGTGTGAGTTTTGGCTACCAAAAGTGACATTCCTTGGACATATTTTCGATGAAGATGGGATTAAGGTGGATCCAGCTAAGGTGGAGGCAGTAAGAGATTGGCCGAGGCCAAGGAACACCTCAGAGGTTAGGAGCTTCCTTGGATTAGCGGGATATTATAGGCAGTTCGTGGAAGGGATTTTGAAGATTGCTGCATCGATGACAAAATTGACAAGGAAGAATCTGAAGTTCATCTGGTCAGAAAAGTGTGAGAATAGCTTCCAGGAATTGAAGCGGCGACTGATTACGACACTGGTGTTGAGTCTCCCTTCGGATGGAGGGAAGTTTGTGGTATATTGTGACGCATCGAGATTGGGTTTTGAATGCATGTTGATGCAGAATGAGAAGGTTATCGCTTATGCATCACGACAACTGAAAGAGTATGAGCAGTGGTACACTACTCATGATCTGGAATTGGCAGCAGTGGTATTCGCACTGAAAGTGCGGCGAAATTATCTGTATGGGGAGAAGTGCGAGATATACACCGATCATAGGAGTTTGAAGTACTTCTTCACCTAGAAGGATCTGAACATGAGGCAGAGGCGTTGGCTAGAGTTGGTGAATGATTATGATTGTGATATCCTTTACCACCCAGGGAAAGCCAATGTAGTGGCAGATGCATTGAGCTGAAGGGGCCCAGGACAATTGTTTAGCGCTGCACAGATATCAAGAAAATTTCCCGAGGAGATGTTCAGAGCGAGGATAGAATTGGTTGTGGGCCGATTGGACAATATTACCTTACAGTCGACCTTGCTAGAACGAATTAAAGAGGGTCAGTTGGTTGATGCATAGTTGCAGGAAGTTAGAGGGAATTTCTTAGCTGGAGTGGCTAACGACTATTCTATTTCAGAGACTGGGTTATTACGGTATAAGGGTCGGATCTGTGTCCCGACTAATATGGGGGTTAGACGAGAGATACTCGATGAATCCCATACTACACCGTACTCACTCCATCCAGGCACCACGAAGATGTATCAGGATCTGCGGACATTGTGTTAGGAAAATATGTATTTTGCCTCAATGGAAATAATAATAAATTACAACTCTATGCAATATATTACAAATAAATAATGATTGATTAAAAAGAGTTACAACTCTATAACTAAAAATTACAAATAAACAAAGAAAATGAAGAAGAAGATAATAGTAAAATACAACTTTAAGCAAAAGGTTACAAATAAAGTAAAGTGTTTGAAACAAAAGAAAAGAAAAGATTACTGTAATGCCCCGAATTCTCCGATGTGGTTTAATGGCGGGAATAGTAGGCCGGGAGGGCCATACTTGTTTAATTATGCCATTAATTGATAAAATGCATGTATAAGTGGATTATATTATAATATGATGTTAAATGCATGCATGTGAGTCCATATTTCTAATTACAGGGGTGTGATGGTAATTTGGCCCGTTGAGGGTAAATTGTATATTTGTATGCATGTTGGTGATATATGTTGGGACCACATTATGATGTGGGTTTGTTCGAGCCATTCGGCATGAGACGACCATGGTATGTTAATTAGTGGTCTGGTCATAACAGGTTTAAGTTCGAGGCTCGGGAGGAGTCTTGGGGTGATTTTAATGATTAGAGCGTTACTGGGCATTAAAGGGTAATGGGATATGAATTATTAGTGTTTGGGGTTATTGATATTAGCGAAAATTGGAGAGCGTTAATTATGATTAACGAGATAGGTGGAAAATATCGATTTTACCCTTGGGATGACTTTAGAAACCTTAAATGACCTAGGGGCATTTAGGTCATTTGGTTTGGATTTATATGAGGCTTTAGTTGGCTGTAGAAAAACAGAACAAAACAGAGCAAAGAATTCTCCTTCCCGTACATCACCTTCTCTTTGTCTTCCTTTGGAGTTTTTGAGCTTAAAGTGAGGAATCAAGCTAGGAGATCAAGGAGCTGAGTTCATAGGGTTGGTTCATCCATTGAAGGGGGTTTAATCTCAAGTTTGAGGTGAGTTTCAGCCATTAGTTTTCTGGTTTTACTCTGTTTTGGTTTAAGTTTTCAGTTTGTAATTCCTTGGTGGATAGTTAGAATTAATGGAAGTTAGGTTGGTGTTTAACTTGGGTTTTGATGAGGGTGAGATGTAGATGAAGCTTAGAGGTTGAATTTGGTGTTAGGTTGATGTTTGGGATTGGTTTGAAGGGTTGGTTTCAAGGAAGAACGCAGGGGAGAAATTCTGGTTCTTGCTGTTTTGCGTAATGAGCCGCGGCCCACGTTGCTTAGTAGGGAAGGCCGCCTCTGTCTGAGGGGCGAGCCGCGGCGCGGCTAGGGAGGGCCGCGGCCCATAGGGCATTTTTGGTTAGAAATGAGTTTTTAGCTTGGGGATTCAAGCCTTAGGCCTCGGGGTCGATCCTACTACCCGGTTTAGTAGTGTTTGATGTCTCGGAGGCTAGGTTTTGGTTTAGGAACTCTTTGTTATTCATTTTATTGATGGAATCCCATAATTGGTTATGACCAGGTAACCACTAAAGGACCAAAATTTTGATCGTTCTCAAGGGTCGTTCTTTTATTCATTCTAGCTCGAACCAGAGGTAAGAAAACTGCACCCCATATGTGACATGCATGGTTATTCATGAGGCATGTTGGTTGTGTAAATATGGACATGGATTGAATATTTAATGCTTAGCAAATGTTGCTCACTTGTGCATGGTACTGACTCATTAGTCAGATTTGGCAAAGGTGCTAGTATGAACTGTGAAGCTGTGACCGATTAGTCAGGTTCGGCAGTGGTACTGGGCACTGGGCACATAGCGCTGACTCATTAGTCAAGACAGCCTTCGCGTGTTCCACGCAAGCCAATAAATATTAGATCTAATCGACTTTCTGCATTGGATGACTCAAAGAGCATTAATGCCGGACCGACCTCAAGTTCGATGAATATTATAAGCGCTTGTGTGGCTTACCCATCAGTCACTCATTTGTTAAGTTAGAGACTTACCCATCAGTCTCTCATTTGTGAAGGCTAGTGGCTTACCCAGCAGCCACTCTTCTGTTTAATTTAGTGACTTGCTTGTCAGTCACTCAGTATGGTTTACCAGAACCTCAAGTGATATTCACTCATTTGTTTGAGAGCTATGAGCTCCGTGTGATTATAATGATAATCATTTGATAATATTTATATATACAATACTGTGTTTTCTTGCTGGGCTTTGACTCATGGGTGCTATGTGGTGCAGGTAAAGGGAAAGAAAAGCTCACCCAGCCTTGAGTGGAGAGCTTAGGTGGTGTTGTGTACATATGCGGCCGCTTGACCACTACGGCCAAGGAGTTCTCAGAGGAACTCGGGGGGGTTTACCCTATTTTTGCCGCTTAGGTTGTCGGGTTTATGTATTAAATAAAACATATCCTTTCCTTTTTATTGGTTTCCACCTTAACCTGTTAACACGTTTTTAACCAAAGGACTTAGGCAATGAGTCAAATTTCCGGTTCACCGTAACTATTCTAAGGTAACCAGGGCGTTACAACTTGGTATCAGAGCAATGCCAAGGTTAAGGTTCCTGTAGACTGGCTGGGCATGTACACACATCACTGAAGTCAAGCTCGACTCATGGTTTGGTAACTATTTAGGTAGTTATGTGCATAATTGCCTAAATGTGGTATATATGCTTTACCTGTATGCATGAGACACCATATTGAACCTGTGCCCCTGAAATGTTATATCCTCAGCAACTGTGTGCTAATTAATACTGAAATTGCTGGAGCATACTCATTAGTATTGTTGGATATGAATTATTATGTGATACATGCTGAGTGTTGAATGCTATAAACATGTATCTGCTTGAATAATTGAATGATTGTGGAATATGATAATTGTCTGCTTGTTCTTGGACCGTGAGGTGGCAAGAGGTTTAGTTATTACTACCTGACTGGTCGTATTGATCAATGTTTCAGCAAGGTATATCAGAAATAAGAATGAACCCAGGGCAGACAGACACTTCAGCTGGCCAAAGTGATCAGGGCCAGAATAACAATAACAGTCAGGGTTAGGAAAATGACCAGTCTTAGATTCCACAGCCAGCTCCTGCAAACTGGCAGCAGTTGTTTAATGAGCTACATGCTACAGTGTTGAAACAGGGAGAAGAGCTTCGTCTCTTGAGACAACAACAAGTGCCTGCAGTGGTTGGTGTATCAGAGGTATCTTCTGTGTCAGTGCCAGTGGCAGAGCAACTGCCTGAGGTAGGAAATAAATGGGAACCTCTTTATGAAAGGTTCAGGAAGCAACAATCTCTTGTTTTTTGGGCAGTGCAGATCCTGCCAAGGCAGAACAATGGATGAGCATGATTACCACTATCCTTGACTTTATGAGGGTAACTGGTAATGAGAGGGTGGCCTGTGCTACCTATATGTTTCGGGAGGATGCCCGGATTTGGTGGGAAGTGATTACCCAGACCAAGAATGTGAATGCCCTGAGCTGGGAAGAGTTTCAGACCTTGTTTAATGAAAAGTATTACAATGATGCTATCAGGGCAGCTAAAGCTGAGGAATTTATTAGGCTACTTTAGGGAAGTATATCAGTTACTGAGTATGCCTTAAAGTTTGACCGTTTGGCAAAGTTTGACCGTTTGGCAAAGTTTGCCAAGGAACTGGTGCCCACTGATGGGACCAGGAGAGAGAGATTCCTACAGGGGCTACAGCCCAGACTAGCCCATGATGTTCGTATTACCACTGTGGCAGGGGTTACTACCTATGCACAGGTGGTTGAGAAGGCATTCACAGCTGAGAGTGCAGAGATCAAGATCTAGCGTGACAATGCAGCCAGAAAGGATTTCAGGAGGACAGTTCCTCCATTTGTGGGTTCTGGTAGGGGTGTTGGCCCCAATGATCAGAAGAGGAAGGTTCCTGATACCTTCCCAGTTCCAGGTCCTGACAGGAGGCCTCGTGGTATTACAATGGGTCGTCCTGGGGTAGTGAAGCCTGGAAGACTCGTCCTGAATGCCCTAGATGCAAGAGGCGTCATTTGGGAGAGTGTAGGGCAAAGGCCTGCTACTTGTGTGGAGCAGTGGGTCATCTTAAGAAAGATTGCCCTCAAGTAGGGAAAGAAGAACCCAGGATGGTGGACAGCTCGGCCCCAGCTCGAGTGTTCACGTTGACACAAGCAGAAGCTGAGGCTTCTCCTTCAGTTGTTACAGGTCAGCTTCTTAGTGCTGGAACCGCTTATAATGTGTTGATTGATTCAGGTGCTACACATTCCTTTGTTGCTAGTAGTATTATTGATAGACTGTGTAGACCTTGTGATTTCTATGCTGTGGGATTTGGTACTTTGTTACCCACTGGAGAGTTAGTGGTATCCAGGAGATGGGTCAGATCTTTGCCAGCGACGGTGGAGTGCAGAGAGTTGTCAGTGGACTTAATAGAGTTGGTTATGACTGACTTTGATATGATACTGGGTATGGATTGGTTGGCAAAGTATGGGGCAACTATTGATTGCAGAAGGAAGATGGTCACTTTGAGCCTGAAGGTGAGGATCCTTTTGTGTTTGTTGGTGCTGTGCATGAACCTCACATTCCTATGATTTCTGTGTTGAGGGCCAGGGATTTATTGCAAAGAGGTTGCATTGGATTCTTAGCCAGTGTGGTTGATACCACTCAGGTCATGCCAGTGAGACCAGAGGATACTAGACTTGTATGTGAATTCCTGGATGTGTTTCTAGAAGATTTGCCAGGGTTGCCACCACATAGAGAAATTGAGTTCGTTATAGAACTAGCACCAGGGACGGAGCCATTGTCTAGAGCGCCTTACAGAATGGCCCCAGCTGAGTTGAAAGAATTAAAGGTACAGTTGTAAGAGCTGTTAGATTTGGGTTTTATCATACCTAGTTTCTCACCTTGGGGTGCGCCAGTTCTGTTTGTGAAGAAGAAGGATGATTCTCTGAGGATGTGTATTGATTACAGAGAACTGAATAAGTTGACAATTAAGAATAAGTATCATTTGCCAAGGATAGATGATCTGTTCGATCAGTTGTAAGGTAAGAACGTATTCTCAAAGATCGACCTTCGTTCTGGTTATCATCAGTTGAGGGTCAAGGAAGGAGACATATCGAAGACTGCTTTTCGTACCAGGTATGAGCATTATGAGTTCCTAGTTATGTCATTTGGATTGACTAATGCCCCTGATTCTTTCATGGATCTAATGAACAGAGTGTTTAAGGATTATCTGGACTAGTTTGTGATCGTCTTCATCGATGATATTCTGGTGTATTCTCAGACTGAGTTAGAGCATGAGTATCATCTGAGGTTGGTTCTACAGAGACTGAGAGAACACAGGCTGTTTGCTAAATTCAAGAAGTGTGAATTCTGGTTGTCTCAGGTATCCTTTCTTGGACACATTGTCAGTAAGGAGGGGATTAAGGTAGTTCCAGCGAAGATCGAAGTGGTCAGAGATTGGCCAAGGCCAAAGAATGCTTCTGAGATTAGAAGTTTCCTTGGATTGGCAGGTCATTACAGGCATTTCGTGGAAGGGTTCTCGAAGATTGCTATTGCTTTGACTGAGCTGACACGCAAGAGTCAGAAATTTGTGTGGTCAGATAAATGTGAGAATAGCTTCCAGGAACTGAAGCAGAGATTGATTACAGCTCCGATTCTGAGTCTTCCGACAGATTAGGAAAAGTTTGTGATTTATTGCGATGCTTTTCATCAGGGTTTGGGCTGTGTTTTGATGCAATGAAGGTGTGGGGAAGAGTGATAGCCATCATAGGATTACTTGGGAACCGAAAGGGCATGATTAGATGTGAGTAGGTCACTTTTTCCGAGGGGGCACGAACTACTCTGACAGATTTTGTGGGGTAATCGAATAGTCATTTTCCTAAAAGCTTATTTATTGCTGGTCGTAATAAATAAACTTGGGAGGCAAATATTATCCAAAAAGCAGACGTGGATGACGTGTCAGACATTTTTAATACGTGGCTGACACCTGGCAGAAGTTCTGTTCGACCATCGACCAGTGAGATTCCCCTGACATGATATTTAGATTTTATATACGACCAGCTTGGTCGTATACTCCGTATCTTTTGAGATAATTTTGTACAATTGTAATCATATCCGAGATTATCTCCCATGATATCTGATGATCCGATTATTTTAGAGAGAATATCTGTAACAAATTCATGTAATCCTCCTTGAGCCTATAAATAGATAAAAATAGCTCAAGGAAGGGACTTTTGGCTGATTTAAGTTTATGCTTTACAAGAGAATTAGAGCTATTATCTGACGATTGTATTATTCATCCTTCGAAGGCTTGTGAAACTTAGAGATTCCTAGTTTTTTGATCACTCCTTTGAGAATTAATATCAATAATAACTTAAGTGGACGTAGGTCATTACCAATTCGTGGGGCCGAACCACTATAATTTGTTGTGTCGTTTACTATTCTTTCCATTAGATCTATTTCAACACATTCCATCACATCAAGCATTTGACTCCGTGTCAGTTGACCAAAACAAGGGTCAACAACAAATATGCCAAATATACACACAACGGGTCAAATTACAACAATTGCCCAATTAATCATAAATAAGCCCACATGCATATCAAGTCATATTACAATATAACTCACATAATCACATAATGATGCACATATATATAACATAATCACATAATTCCATAATTTTTCAATCCTGACCTCCTAATCAAGGCCCTAAGCCTTATTAGGAAATTTGGGACGTTACATGTATGCTGTTATTTTCAGATAACGGAAATTATTAATTTTAACGGTTTTTTATTTTTTGTTGTTAACTTTAACGAAATATTCTTATATTTAACAAATATTATTATATTTAACAATAGATTGTAAACATGACTTAAATGTAAATAAAATTAAATAAATAATTAAACAAATTAAAATATGATATTTTTGGGATATTTTACAATGATAGTTATTTAAAAATAATAAAACCATATATTATATAACTTAAATAAAATTTAATTAAACTTAAACTTAATATCATATTAAACATATAATATATAATATTTTGTTGTCACTGCTAAATTAAAAAACTAGAACAAACATAAACTTAAAAAAAAAAAATTAATTAAAATAAGATATTTTTAAGATATTTTATGATAATTTAAATAATTAAATCATATTTATTTAAAAATAGTGAAGACATACATATCATTTTTTTATCTTATAAATTTGCATGATAGCTTGTTTTTTTATCAAGTGATTGAAGTTTTTTTTTTCATCAAATTCACCAAAGGATATTGTGATATACATTAGAAACTAAAAATAGTTGCTGCATGTATATTATTGTCTACACTATGACTTTTTTAATTCTTATTTTATCTCTATTATTAATTTATTTTTAAATATTATTGTATTTTATATATATGTCATGTAGCCATGTAAATATATATTTATGTCAACTTTGTATTTAGATGTCATATATAGAGATATTATTAATATAAATATTTATATATACTATATAACTATAACTCATTCTATTATATATATATATATTTAAAAAAAATAGTGAATCAATTTGTATTAAAATTATAAGCAATGTTTACAATTTTAAAATTAAGCAAACGTATATTACACATTACTTCTACATAGTTGTTGACGCAGTTTTTCGCCAATAGTGTATTACGTAATTAGCTGGAATAAACTAGTGCTTAAGGATAAACCGTAATAAGAATAATAACTCTTAAGGTTGCTTAAAATGATATAGTAAGAACACTTGTTCCTTTTTACGTGGTTCGGAGGCTAAAATCTCCCTAGTCCACGAGTCGATATTATTATTGTATATCTCTCTATATTTTGACAGAGTATTCGCATTACACAGAGAAAACTCAACCCCTTTTCTATCCAAGGTCTTGGTATTTATAGAAGAACCATCCTAGGATAGGTGCAGGGGTCATCACGTGGATACCCATCTTATATGTGACCTGTCTTGCACAAATGATGAATATTACAATATATATTAAGGTATGGTCTAATCATTAGGAAAAATTGATCATGGGTCGTCTGGCATAATCAGACATGTGATATTTGATCATGCACGTTTATGTTACGTGTCCGAGAATTCAAGAATAACAGACATGTAATGTCTGACCACGCACGCTTATAAATAACGTATCCAGGTTTATAAAGACTCTTGGACATGGCAGGTTGTCAGAGTACCACGACCTGAACATAACGCCAGCTCGTATCCAGGATGCTGTGTTTTATATCCATCTCCAGCCCGTACCTTAATGCTTCATATTGCTCAACTTGTGTTATTACCTGGGGAGTCGTACTGCCTTCGCAGAGGAAATATCAACTTGTGGATTCTTTAGTACTGTTCTTAGCTAGCCAACTGTACTCGAGCTGCATAAAAGACCCGGGTTGAATATAATAACATGTGAAAAAAACATATATAATAACTTGCTAATATAATATCAAGACTAGTAATTCAATACATGCGAAAAAAACATATATAATCAAGATGGTTAGTAAAAAATTTCCCAACAAGTCTTAAACTGCTATTTTTGTATTGTAAAAAAAAAGTATTATTTTGGCATGTGAGTGAGTGAAAATCATTATTATTCATTCATTAGTACAATTATGAGAGTGGTTAAAACAATATAATTTATTAATGCACATACTAATTAAAAATGAGAAATGCTCATTTTACTATCTTAATATAATAACATGTAGTGTAATAACATATATATGTGATGGATGAATAAAAGAGAGTATAAAATTATTTCAATAGAGAGTTTCCTGAGCAATCTTTAAGCGGATATAAATTGAAATTAATTGCGTAAATAACTAAAAAATAAACATATATTAGCAAAAACAAAACAACAAGACAACGACACATGAACTGTTGATCTACATTGGAAAACGACGACCAAAAAATGTTTATGAAGAAAGTGACTGAACTCCTCTCGCAATAAAACGACTTAACCTCATAATTCCTGGAATTGGCAGTTGAAAACGTTGAGAATTCCACATCCAGTCATTAAAAATCAAAACATACCTCACCAGAATTGTCCAAGTATGTATATTTATGATATTCTGCAGAAAAAGGAAGAGATGCTCATCAAAATCTGGTCTTTTATGGTCTGAATTTTGAGTCTTCTTTTGAGGAAGTGTTAGACTCAGATACAGTTAATGCAGCTTTCACTTAGTTCGACTGAGAAGTGAAAAGAAGGAAGTGGGTTCGTCTTGGATGATGGATTTGGGTCAATGATGGGGTTTGGGCCAGATGGACACTTCTTTTGCCGGTCACTGTGTCTGTGAGTGCTGTGGTGAGTGACAGTAGCGTAACATTCATTCTTCTACATTTTTATGGTGCTTTCATCTGTGAATGCGGTTGATGGGTCTTCTTCTGCGCAACTACGACACTCTTGTTTTTTTTATTTTGTTTAAGAGAGAGTTGATGCTCAACAGGTACGGAAACTAGACCATATGTGAATCTAAGTCTGTTTCTTGGTTCTGTATGTGTATAAAAATATATATGCGAGTCTCTCTTTCCTTCGATTTAGTTTCTTGCTGTTCTATTTCCTAAGGAAATTATAGGAAACAAAATGTCGGTGAAGAGCAAAGGAGGGATAGCGGGTGATTTAGCTAAAAGATATGTTATGAGAAGGAATTGGGCTCTTTTGCTGTGCTTTGGCAGCTTTTGTGCAGGAATGTTCTTTACCAACAGGTACTCATCTTTAATGGATTTCTATTGCTTACTCTATTTTGAGTACATTATGCATTTCGGAAAAATGGGTTCAGATAATTTTTCATATTTGGAGATTTATGCTCTCACCTGATGGGTTTCTAGTGAATCTTGTAATGTAGTATGGTCTGGCATTGAAATGGAAGTTTCTGTTCTTAATTCTTCAGTCAAATTTTGTTGTTCGTCTTTGAGCAAATACCATGTTATGGCTTAGTATATCAGAACTTTATGATTACATGCTTCCAACAAATACGATTTTGTTTCAACATTTCGTAGTTAGTATATCCTTTTATATAGTTGCTAGAAAATTGATCGCGTAGAACTGGTGTTGGACGTAATTATCTTTGGTAGATCGTGCTATGCGAACAGGGATATTCAAAATTCTGTTACTTCCGATATAGTTTTCTGCCACTGGACGCATTATATTGTCCTGCAGCGAACTGTATCATTTTCACTTAATTACCATAAGATATTGATGCTGTTCCATAACCAACTTTATGCAATATAGTTTTGGTGTTGCTTGCTTGATTAGATTACAAATGCTTCTAATAGCAATCAAACATGTTCGTAGCAGGATGTGGATTATGCCTGAAATTAGAAATACATCAAGAACATCTGAAGTGGGAGATAACCAGTTAAAAATAGACTCCAAGGGTTGTAGTACGGAAGTTGTAAGTGTGTTTATCATACTTCCAATTATAAATACAATCAAGTCGTTCTTTCTTCTAATCTCAGTTGTATGAACATAAATTTGATTTTATATGACATTACTAATTTTATGCTCATGGTGGAAAAGGTTGTAAAGAATGCATCCAGTGATGGTCTGCAAGAGTTGTCCGATACTCAACATGTCATTCGGTAGGTCATTCTGGTGTCTTTCCTTAAGCTGTAGAGGGACTTGCATTTGTTAATTTCTAGTCTCTTGATTGACTGGAACTACAACAAATATTGCTGATATGATATGCAGGATGATAAATAAGACAGTTTCAGATTTGGAGATGAAGTTAGCAGCTGCTAGGGCAGCCCGTGAGACTGTACATAATGACTATTCTGTATCTGAAAATTCGAAGACTCTGGAATCAACCTCAAAAAGAAAATACTTAATGGTTATAGGAATCAATACAGCATTTAGTAGCCGGAAGAGAAGAGATTCGGTTCGTATGACTTGGATGCCTCAAGGTGCTTTAGATGGTTGTCCTTTTTCTTATTATTTTCACGCTGCTTCAGCTGCTTATTTATGACTAATGAGATCTGCTTGGATTATGCTTACCAGGTGAGAAAAGGAAAAAGTTGGAAGAAGAGAAGGGCATAGTGATACGCTTTGTTATTGGTCGCAGGTTAGGTTTGATACTCTTTCCCAAGTCAGTATAACCCTAGCATATTTGTATATTGAATGAGATCATAGTTATTGATTAGTATGAGCTTTGTGACCTGAGTATACTTTTTATTTATTGTTTTCCTTTTATTATTAGTTCAACATCTGGGGGTATTCTAAATAGAGCTATTGAAGCTGAGGAGCTCATGCAGGGAGACTTCATGAGGCTGGTGAGTTGCTGATCTATTTAATTTTGTCTGCTAAATATAACTTAATGTAGAACTGCAGTTTTTTCCTACATTGTTCAGGGTGTATAATTTATGATTAATGCTATAAGGCACCATAAAGTGGTTAACACAACTTTAATTCAAATTGGGACCTATAGGCTATATATTGTAATTTAAAATATTAACCATTAAATTCAGCCACCCATAAAATGTCACCTCAAGTGGTGTTGGGCACCATATAGTGCCTTATGACAATGCTCATTATTTATTTACTTTTACACAGGATCATGTTGAGGGTTACATGGAGTTATCAGCCAAGACAAAAACCTATTTTTCCACTGCTGTTGCTATGTGGGATGCAGAATTTTATGTCAAAGTTGATGATGATGTTCATGTTAATTTAGGTAATTAGAAGTCTGAGTTCTTTTGCATACTTGATCATCCGGATATCTTGCATGTATAATTTCAACCTGGTGAATATAATTTGACAAACTGTTCATTCTTACTACTGTTCTCTATATTTCCCATTCTTATTTTTATTTAAAGTATTGCCTCTTATTTTCGACAGCCACACTTTGGGCAACACTATCTAGGCATCGCATGAAATCTCGAGTTTATGTTGGTTGTATGAAGTCTGGTCCAGTCCTGGCTCGAAAGTAAGTTTAATTCTTAATTTGGCTTTATTTTGATGCAATAGTGGGATCTGGTTTTTATTGTATAATTTTTGTGAATAGGGGGGTGAGATACCATGAGCCAGAGTATTTGAAATTTGGTGCAGCAGGGAACAAGTATTTCCGTCATGCTACAGGACAATTATATGCTATCTCAAAAGAATTAGCCACTTATATATCAATAAACCAGTAAGTTCTCTCAGTCATACTTAGTAGAGTCAAAATTAAGTTCTATGATTGCTATAATGAATGCATTGGCAACTAGGCTATAATTTTATTGCTTGATTCTCTCAGAGATCTGCTGCACAAATATGCCAATGAAGATGTTTCAACAGGGTCTTGGTTTATTGGTTTAGACGTGGATTATGTGGATGAGAGGAGACTTTGTTGTGGCACCCCACCAGGTGAATTGGAAATTCTTTATTACTTTTTTTTCTTTTCTTGATGTCCTTCATCTTCATCGTACATTTAAGAAATGTTTTGGTGCCACAACATTTTTATGTAGTTACAAATGTTGTTCTCTAGAGGAAATTAGTAATACTGGTGCCACATCATTTCTATGTCTATGCAATCATCATCCTTAAAGTTGCAAGTTTCATCTCTGAAAGGAACTAGTGCCCTTATGGTCAGTTCGCAAATTTTAGTTGACTGGATGTTCAACTGATCATGTATTCAGTCAGCCAGTTTTTAAGTTTTCCTTTTTTTTGGTATAGTTTCTGTTCTTCACAATCACAAAAATATCTTGGACTCCTATCATGAATCTTTGAGGTGAAAATGAACAAATTGTAGCTATGTCCTCATAGGCACAAGAACATAGCTCGTAGTACAACTTGAGACTGGAAGAAAATAAAATGAGTCCCTGCTAGATTAAGAGTTTGGTCAGTCAATCATATTATCATCAGCAACACATATGGGGAAGAACCTGTAGCCTGTATTTTAAGAACAGTTAAGAAGTAAACTTTTGTTTTCTTCAAGAAAAGTATATATGGACAAAGTGCTGGTCGGGAATGGTAGATGATATCTTGTTTCTGCAGATTGTGAGTGGAAGGCTCAGGCTGGCAACATCTGTGTTGCTTCATTTGATTGGCGATGCAGTGGGATTTGCAATTCTGTTGAGAGGATGGCAGAAGTTCATCGACGCTGTGGTGAAGACGAGAATGCTATATGGAGTGCAAGATCCTGAGTAAAAGGAGCTGCTGTTTCATATTAAGAAGAAGATACAGAGAAACCTGGGGAAAGCAAGCATTTGGATTTTCTTTTCTCAGTGTAGATAAGTACATACAGGAAATGTCATGCTAAATACTGTTTATCAAAAGAGAGAATATTTCTGCTGCGTTTGAGGGGCCTGTCTGCATTTTCTTCTGAGCAGATCAAAACCCCTTAATAGATGCCATAAAAGCATGAAGATGATATACTTTTGACACCCTATTCTTTATTGGTGGAGAGCTATGTTGCAAGTTTTCCGGTCCATTATATTTGTGGGCAGCTTTGACATAACAAAATTAGCATATATGCTTCAGTTCTCTTTATTTAATTATAGTCTTAATACATTAAATAAAATAAATATTTTTGGAAAGGATTACGATTGTTTTATAATTTAAGTATAGTTCCAATAATGTGTCAATCTCAAGACTCTCAAATTTGTACTAATGGCTCCTAAGTCAAAGCAATAATCATGAGATAATCATATTCATGCTGGGATTAGACTTTAGATCTCATCTTTGATATTTCCAATTATGGTAAACAGTTACTATTTATTATATTATTAATAAACGTCTCTACATATAATAATTGTTAGTGTCATAATCCTTCCACTATGATCAACAAGAAGATGACAAGGCTTCACTACCAAGTAACCAAAACAAAGCTAAAAAAACCAACTTAAACTAACTCAGCAGAAGCTGAACCAAAGAATGTTAACTTGAATAATAAAACATTTTCAAACCTGACTGTTCAATTATGAAATTTTGTAAGTTGGCCCAATTTGTCTATATATTAAATTTGTCCTAATTTTGTCTAGCATTATAAGTCAAAATCCCAAATGTTTTTCGTTGAGAAAAGTGATGGATACAATTACAAAGTTGAAAATTCAATTCAATTCAGTTTCATTTTTTTAGTACGATACATGTGAAATTTCTATGCAATTTTGAAATGAAATGGTGTCAACAATTTGTGCTAAATTGTCACTTAAAATTGAATTCTTGGAGGTATTGATCATTATTATTAACCAAAATGTCACATTTGAAAAAAATTCAGCCCCCAATTATCCTACTACAGTATTACTAGTAATAATTATTATAATAAGTGGGTAACGGTCCAAACAACTAGAATTTATTAGAATGAAAAGAGAGCTCCACGAACTAGAAATAAAACTTTGAAATCAATAATAGAATTTGGTAGTGCTTATATCAAATACCGATGAAAAGTAAATCTATTTACCGCATAAAATTATTAAAAGCAATAAATGGATGAATAACAATATTACAGCATGTCATGGCAAAAGTAAAACAGTAACAATAGTGATATATATTGGTTTTCCTTTTTTAGCAAGTAAAAGCTAGTCATAGTTTGGGGGACAAATTTGATCTTGGTTGCTTGTCATGACCATGGAAATTGAAAAGTCATCATCATATATTCTCAGACCTCTAATGACTCGTTTCAATTCTCTTTGGGTCTTTGACATTTCAATAATCTCTAAGGCTTCATCAATATTCTGCCACACAAAATCCAATTCTAACAAAGTAATTCTAAGAGTAGTTAAGTTATTTGATGACTAGATGGAAATTGGATTAAGTAAATAATATGCTATATATGTACCAGTAAACAAAATAGTAGTTACTATAACTTGGCCATATAATATTCATAAGTTATTATTTTTTTTTATATAAATTTAATATTTAAAATAGAAATATACGTACTTTTTTGACGATGATATAAATATAATTTGCTAGAATAAAATTTTAAATAACAAAATTATTTATTAAATATATTAAAATATATAAACATCAATATAATAATTATAACAAAAATATCAATACAAAATGATACCACACATGATGTTTCCAAGAAAGAAAGTGTTGTCTTATGTACTATATATGCTACATGAGAGAACCACGTCCCGTGCTCTTCCATCCCCAAGTTGAGTAAAATGGATGGGATCAATCATGTGTGAACCGATCCATGCCTGCTCCAAGTGCGAGTTCCATCTTTATTGTTTGTTTGTTTTTCTTATTTTATTATGTTTGGATTAAGATAGTGGCAGACTTTGTGTTCAATTTTAGCAGGGGCGAATTTTTGTTTGAAATAATATAATAAGCAAAATAAATTATTAAAAAATTGTGACAAATTTTTTTAATTACGACATATGTATTATATAATTAATTAATATATATATATATTTTTAATTGAAGTTAGTATTTAACAATTAAGACTTTAGTATGATGGTCATGCTTATTTATATAAATCTTAAAGACAAGAGTTTAGAGATTAAACATTTCCAAATAAAAATCATAATACACATATTTTTAGACTTAATATTTTAGAAATGAAGATTTTAGTTCTTTTTTTCTAAATATGTGTAATTGCATGTACAAAATGCAAAATAAAATTAGTTAATTTTTTTTTTTTTGCTAAGATTTTATTGTATTGTGTATATTTTTTATTATTTAGTATCTATTTAAACTGTTTGATATTTAATATATCGGGGACGTGATATATACAAGCTCGATCGAAACAATATTCTAGCATGATTTTTTTCTTCGAGTTTTTACCTTTAAGACATTCAAATAATTAATAAAATGTTCTCGATGATATAATAAACCAAACTATATATATTGGTTTAATAATAATATAAGAATTGGCAAATCGATCAAATGTATTGAAAAGAGTTTCCAAACCAGGAAAATTTAGTACTGTGACTGCCGGTATAAATAAATTGAAGACTAGTAGTTATAATGAAAAATTATAAAAGAAAACAAAAAAAATCTTACATATATATATTTGGACCCTTTACTTGCTATAAGCTAGGAATATATTTATATATAAATAAATTTATTTAGAGTAGTTTAATTATATTATATGTGATATTGGCACGGCTCAATCAAACAAAAGATCTCTACATAGAATAAAGAACTAGTTTCTGATTGAACCGTACCAATATCCCACATATATATATAGATATAGCTAACCTCCCGAGTAGTACTAGTAATAGTACGTAGTTTCTCAACAAATCTTCGATCGAGTGTGTGTTCTGGCCGGGATTTGATTGGGAAAATGTCCTAATATGTATATAGAAAATCATAAAACAAGTAATAATCAGTACAAAATAATAAATGGATGCGTGCACATGCATGTATAGATTTGGAGAAACATATCCTATAAATTAACAACCTCAAAAAAAAGCTGCTATATATACATACATACATACATATATATATATATGAAATAATATATAGTGAAGATGAACTAGCTAGAAAGGGAATTGTGATGGATCTGATCATGTAACCAAATTTATAATACTTTGAAAAGATGGATAAATCTAAAACATGAGGAGAGGGTAGCAATCGAAGAGTTGAGGCTACCTATGTTTTTTAATGCTTGTACGTATTACTACTGAATAGGATGCCATGTCTTCTTTGGGAGCTACTTTGATGAGAAGAGAATCTTTTTTTTTTATTATTTTTTATGAGAGAGAGAGAGAGAGAGATTGAAGATCAAAAAATGGAAGGTGGGGCGTGACCTCTGAAAATGCTGGGGCATTGAATATAATCCACCAACCCTACAACGTAAAAGAGGCGCCTATTTATGTTAATTGAAGTTAAAGCTTACAAACAATAATTAATATAGGATGTGTTTGAGTTGTGTTCATCAGCTTTCAATTTATATAAATATATATCTATATTTAAATTATTATGACGACATTGTTTACGTTTGAAATTAAAAAAGCTTAGGAAATAAGGCTCCTTTGGATGTTATTAATTGGTTTGGTGAAAATGATTTAAGATATATTATCTTATATAAAGTAATTTAATAGTTCACCTTAGAGTAACTTTTCGAACAAAACAAAAAACATGGAGCTCCGTGGGATCGACGTCTTTAGAAAAAGCATGTTCAAACAACTGAAAATTGAAGAAAAAGTCATTTATATTTATATTTATATATAGCAATTTGGATAATCAATAAGTGACTCTTGTATAACATCATCATCATGCATGTCAATATATATATATATATATATATATTGGAGAAAAAAGGCCTATCATTTTTAAATGAAAATGAAAATATAGAGTCCACTACTTTTGTATTTTTATCTAATGCAATATTCTAAAGAAGTTATATTAATTAATTAGCAAATAGGATTGAATTAAAAAAAAATATAGAAAAATAAATAAGTTGATATTTTGCTAATAATAAATGAAGAAAAACAAGGTGGGTGTAAAATTATAAATATTTTTTTATATGATTGAATACATGCATGAGAGATTGCATAGAAAAATATTATTCCAAATTTTTCAATAGAATTAATTAACTTCTTCCATACTAAAAATATTATTATTTAAGTGTTTGGATTAATATAATTTTTTCAATATTCTCTCTAATTTTTCATAACAAAATTACTCTTCAAACATAACAACATAATAATATCGTATGCGTAACTATAATTAAATATATGTATATATGAAAACGTGTATATAAAGTAATTAAATAACCAGTACAGAAAAGTTAGGCTATAAATTGTTTTTTTTTTTATGGCTATATATGTAGGTAGCAGGTAAATGATATATATAGTAGTCTAGAACTAGTGCCAAGACAATAATTACATATATGTATATATATGTATCATATTCCAATGATTTGAAATTTCCAATACTAAAACAAAGTTTGACTGGTAGCATATAGACATATAGATATACTGTATAAGATATAGCTATAGGGAATAATATATACACACTGCCCATCTGCTTGTTCGTTTGTGATCATGATCCACACTCTGCAGAGACACCAGTACATCGTATATTTATATATATACACAATATATATATATTATCAATATCATATTCATACACATCTCATCAACTCCGGGAAGGAGATCATCGCTGTTTTATATATATATATATATATGGCTCATTAATTAAAACACACAAATATATATAAATTAAATTACAAGCAATCGAGTGTTTTATATATATGGCTGAATAATTATTAAAACCACATAATTATACACTGTATAATAATCTGTTTAATTATATTCTGATGCGGTGATAAAATAGCAAAATTATAATAAGGGGTTTATGAATAATTAAAAATTCATACATATAAAAATAATCAGGGTATAATATATTAATTATGTGAAGTAGAAATAAATTCGATGGAGCCATGTCGTGTAGTGGATGTCTTTTATATTGTTAAAGACCAAAAGTGTGATCCCTCATAATGTCTTAATTCCCCTGAAATTGTTGTAAAATAATCATCGCACACAGAGAGTAAAGAAAATTCATTTGTAGCTACCTATTCGTTCACATCATATACATATATGTTATACCTTGTGTTGAATTTCGATAATGATTTAGCATTCTATTACGAATTTTATGATTTACTCAATTTGATATGAAAAGATAGAAAGATCAATTTAATGCATTAATTAGATAATTAGCACCCTTATCTGGTTAAGCTGTTTCGTCCAAAGCCAGCCAACGTGGCTAGCATGTTAATCATGGTTTGTGTTGTGTGCCACTTAATATATATACATATATATGGGACCCAAAATTTTAAAATCATATGGTCAAGTTAATGCATGGGGCGCCTACAAATCCCAATTCACTTTCGTGTTACCAGTGATGAATTGTTTGGCTTTGATGTTTTGGTTGACTTTGTATTAACTTAATTGTAGGGATTCAATTCTTTGCACCCTTATTTCTAAAATTTATTTTTTTTTTAGAAAATTATGGCCGATTAAACCTTTACTGATTATAATTATTGACGATTTGGTGCAGTATAGTTTGGTTCCAAACCACAGTTTGTAATTTATATAAATACCCCCTAAGTGAAAGAACTGTATATCTATATAATTTGAGATATCGTAACACCAGACAACAGCTTCCATTAATTGAAGGAAGGTTTATATATGATCAGACCCCCTTAATTTCTGAACATATATATGTCATAATTAAATTAATTTCTTAACCACAACTCAGATAATGCTAAAAGTTAATAAATTATAGACAAAGTCATGTGGAGACCAACAATATATGCACTCGTCCAAATAGAAATACATGACATATATATGTACACATGCATGGAATATTATACACTTGATCATTAATATGGTACTGACATCTAGTTTCTCAACTCAACTGTACATAAAAGTCAGCTAGATATTATATATATTGTAGTGTCATAATAATTCAACTGGATTAAGGATCATCATACAAATTACAAAACCTATCAGAATATATATATAAATATATATAACACATAATTATAGTTTAAATAATGTCTTTGATTTCTGTGATCACCAATTACTAGTATACTATTTCCTCTATAAATGATTCCTCACGAAAATTAGTTGTCTCTCATAAAATATCTCCTGTCCCACCAAGTATAGGAGGATATTGTAATCAGAGTATACTTAAATTAATATTAATAGCGAAACCTTACATTTTAACTAATATATATAATTAGTATATCCATATATATGTGAATCATAACTAGCTAGCATAGAATAGATAAATAATGGTACCAAACCCCATGTGATATAATAATATTGTGTCTAACCAATAAGAGTCTCCACCATTATTAATTAATTACTTCAAATAAAAAGAAAAAACTCCATTTGATGATGATACCTTCATCCCCCAAATTATAATATACGAATTTATTAGGAATGAATGTGTGTGTTGTGTATGCCCTGTTCCTTAATTTGCTCAATATCTTCAATAACTAAACTACCAATACTTTTCACGAATAACTGTTTTCACGTGAAAACCTGCAAAAATTACCCTCTACGTACCGTACTATACTCATCATCTTCTCTTCACTACTTCACTTCCGGACCGGTCATTCATATAATCATTCATCCTCATATATATACAGCCAGAAAAAACCCTAGTTTCATTTTAATTAATTATGCCACATCTTCTTCTTCTTCTTCTTATATTTATCTTTCTCATACTTCTTATCTCGATTAATTAATTAAACACCCCTTTTAGCTAATTAGAAATTCATAAACCCCCACATTACAAATTTAAAATTACAAAGATTTTTAAGGTGCAATTTTATATAAGTACAACACATAAATTTCATTTCCGAATATATATACATATACATATAACATATCATCTATCTCTCTCTCTCTCTCTCTCTATATATATATGTGATCTTGAGTAGTGATAAATAATTAAGAACACAAGTAGTATATATATTACCTAGATAAGATTAATAAAGTGGATCATCATCAATATCATCAGTGGCTTTCGTACTTGTGCCAACATAGTAAGAGAGTAATGCACCTCCTGAGAATGTAGAACCTGGACCTTTTTTCCTTTGCCATGTCCATACATCTTTTCTTCAAACCCTCTTCTTTATTTTCCTTCGATCTTCCTGACGATGATTCTGCTTGCATTGACCGCTCGAAACGACACCGACCCATCTTTTCCACCTCCCTTTTTTTCTTAGATGTAAATATCTTCGCGTTTTTTTTTTTTTTTTTTGTAATTCACAATTGTGATGATTGGCCAATTGCTAAAGAGATTTAGAGAGAGAGAGAGAGATCTAGGTAGTTTTAAGATAGTATTAAAAAAACAGAGAGAGAAAGAGAGGGATGGAGTAGCGAGTGTGAGAGTGAGAAAAAGAAAGATCTAATATGTGAAGGATTATTCAAATCAATTAGCGGACAGAATAAATGTGAGATATGTTCTTTTGTTGTGGGATTAATTAAGTAATTAATTAGTTATTATATGATATTGATTAGCTCGCTCCATATATATTCTACAATAATGTTATATATATATAGTATAAATCGTATACACTTTTTGTTTTTATTTGGTATAAACTTATAACTTACGTATAATACATATGCATATATTTGTTATTAATTATGTGGATAATTATAAAGAAAGTAATTAATTAAATAATGAATTTATGTCGATGATGGAAAACTTATAAAACATTATGGATCGTAGGGCTTTGGTGATTCGTGCAAGCCCACGTTGCATGTTGGCATGACCGTCCAAATTATTTGTCTAATAGTGCTGTCAAATCTTACTTTTAAATTGTTATCAAAAGAATTGTGACAGACTACCATTTTTATTTTCCCTTTTATTTTCTTATGATGACCCTTGGTTTAATTAAGTCTTATAGCCTTTGGCAGTTGAAAGCCTACATCATTTTTTGTAAAAAAATCAACTTTTTCCAGATGCGCATTACTATATGTATACACAATTGATCATATCATGACTATTACCAATTACTAAATATGATTATGATCGATGATTACCCATTAAATTGACTATTTATTGTATGATCTTATATGTAATTTCGATATGACAATTTCTATAAAAGAAAATTATTTCTTAAAAATGTGATCCCTTATATTAATCATTGAAATGGGCTTTGATGAATAATGATTTTTTTTTAAAAAAAGAAAGAGCGGGATAGGGTACAATTGTACATAAACTCAATTGAGATTGAAAAAGATGTCAATAATACATTTCAAAAGTTATGTGTTCACCTCAATGTCAATGATCTCATGAATAAATTCAGCCACTTTCAAATTTCATTTTAAATTTTAGATAACTATTGTATTAATTCATGCCCCTCATTCAAAACTTGCAAATTATTCCATATATAATATTATAATTGATGTGTTGTGTTTGGACAAAAAAAAATCATGTACATACATATAAATTAATTTTTTTTAGCATTACTATTATGTCCCTTAATTTTTTTTTGTTGTTTCGCAAAACAACAAATGAATTCAATAACTCAGTCACTAAATTTTAAAAATAATAACAATCAAGTCTAAATTGTTGATTTTTTTAAGCAAAATTGGTTTTCCTATATTATACGTACATTTCTTTTAGAATTTTCTTGATCTTATAAGATTTAAGTTTTTTTCATCTGATGGCACTAAAATTTCTTTTACAAATTTATAATTGTTTTTAATGCACAATAATAGTAAACAATTTATAACAAATCTTTCGAATATGTTTCTTTAGTTTTGATTGTATGATTTAGATTTATTGATACACTATATATATAATTTTTATATTTATTTCGTTTTTGATCATTACTATATAAATTTATATACGGGATTTCTTATTTTCTTAGATTGATGTGTATTGAAAAAAAAAAGGGCATTATAATATTACTTTAATTTAAAAAATAATTATATTTTGCTAATTTAAATTCCAAATTAGAGCTTAAATTAACAAACAAAAAAATTACATAAGAAAGGGTAAAGGAAAAAAAGTTGAAATTTATGATTCATTGAAAAAATACGATTAATTATAGCAGCTAAAAATATGGTATTATCTTTTTTCTTCCTTCGACGCCATATCCCACCTCTGATTGTAATCCCCAGATATTCAACCTCCCCATCCAACTGTGGCACGCTCTATTGGCTCCAAAGAAGTTGTATGATCATACTTCGTCATCCTTGGTTCAATAGAAATACGAGTTTTTCAAAATCTTCTTGGATTTGTATTTATTTTTATTATCATTATCTATCTATTACTTGTATAACTATTAATTTCAAATCTATATATCTGTAACTATTACCACTTTTTTATAAATAATTTTCAAAACCGTATATATCAAAATCTTTTTACAATTTATAGGTATTTTTGTAAATTCTCCAAATATTTATAGACCCTATATATTATAGAGGTAGAGATATTAGAGCTAGCTATTTTCTTGTCTCTTTTCAGCAATGTTTGGCGAAATGTTAAAAATCCAAAAGTCGTCTAAGGAGCCTTTTGTCATAATGGGCCGACATACTGACCCGGTTAGGCCCATTATGAACCGTACGACGTTGTGACCTGTGAGTTGACACAGTGTGGCTGACTGAAAGGCCCAAAATTGGGTCATGATTCATGATTACACTTCATGAGTAATTATACTATGAATATGATTAGATGTCATTGTCAAAACATCATTTATGTTCATTATGTTATTTTTATAGGTAAAATTCAAAGTATTAAGAGTTTTTTAAGGAGTATACAATTATGTATATATTAAATGTATCCACTTATTGTAGTCAATATTCTTGTATGAAAATAATGATTTGTCAAATTAATTCATTCTGGGATTGTAAATAATTATCAATAACACATATTTTCTTAAAGCAATAACAACAACTGCAAAGTAAACGTGGCATTTTTTACATTAAGAAAAGTTGGAATGAAATCCTGGCTCTCTGACACTTGTGACAGTGATGGGGTTGGAGTTGGGGATATACGAAGAGAGTTAGCTTGGCTTTGCTTAAACTGTCGTACAACGAAACGCATATCGAAACATATATGAATTACAGATTACGTGTGGGCATCGGTAAGAAACTTCAACAAGCCTCTTCCCCGAGAAGCCCACGAAACTATTTCATTTATTAAATATAATATTTGCCATATTATATATATATATCGTTTATATAAAAGGCTTATAAGACATCTAATATCTCTACTCCTCTTCGATTTTGATTTGACCCTTTGTTTTTTCCGCTCACCCAATTTATCAATTTTTATCTTCCAAACCCTTTTCGACCCATTTCGTGATTGGTTGGTATGTTGATGTTGGTTTTTATATCTGTTTATGGTTAAACTTGACGCTGACCCTTTTGATCATTTGGTTTAATTTTTCGATTAATATAATTATATGTATTTATATGTTACTTTTTCTGGGCAAGTGATGATTTGTGGGGTTGTGATGTTTCGCTGTTTGAAATCCGCAGAGAGCGCCAGAGGTGGGAGTTTTACTATGGCCAAAAGTCCATTCAAGCTCGAACATCCAATGGGTTTGTTCCTTTTCAAATTTTAATCCGAAATTAGCTTTACCCCATAAAAAAAAATTAATTTCTTTTTGGTGGTTTGATTAATTATGAGTTTGATCACTTATATTTAGTTTTAAAATAGAATTTGTACGCCTCGTGCTAGGTGCAAGCTATAGTTTTATTATGTAATGAATATATTCTTACTCGAGTTGAATTGAAGAGATGACTTGAGTTTTATGAATTGCTTATGAGTTGGTTTTACCTTGAGTTGGAATGAATTAAAGAAGACTACGGTTCTTTCTGATCTTCGGCTTTTGAGAAAGATTGCGCATGTCTTAAGTAATTTCGAAAAACTCGAATACAGATTAAATTCTTACCTGGTATAGACATGTTACTTGGATACAGATTAACTCTACACATTTTTTTCCAAGTTTTTCATTTTGACATTTCTGAAAATCCTGGTATAAGTGCTAGCATAGCATCTTTATTGTTTGGCCTAGACTCTAAAATGTTTTAAAATTATCATAGTTAGATAATGGCATTTTTTAATGCTTACACAACTTAAGATTGTTCTTGAATATTATTGAGCATTATTTTTTATTTTATTTATTCGAGTATTTTTGGTTTATTTCTGATGGTTTTTTTTGGTCCTCCCAATATAGAAAGGAGGCAGGCAGAAGCTCTTCGCATCAAAGAGAAGTATCCAGATAGAATACCTGTACAACTTTTCTCCCTTATGAAGAAATGTTTGCTTAGTTTTAACTCTGTGGATGTTTAATTAACTTAAATGTGTCATTCAGGTTATTGTGGAGAAGGCTGGAAAAAGTGACATTCCTGACATTGATAAGAAGAAGTTAGTAGTCTAACCTCTCTGTTACAATTATATTTTTTGTGTTGCTGGAATCTAAATCTGCAAGTTAATTTGTTAACTTTTGTCGATGCTCTTGTTTTTTATGCATGTTTAAGTTTGCCATAGTTTGTAGCTTCATATATTAATTCTTTAAAGGTGCCGGTGAGACAAGGGAATTTGATGCACACTTGCCTAGTGAATCATATAAATTATTCTTTATCCGCCTAACTGTCTGCGTTGGTTCTTGGTTTCTAGGCTTATAGCAATGTCATTAAAAAGGTTAAATTTATATTGTTTAAAGTTTAATCTCAAGTTTAATCTTGAATTTGCCTATATGGACACAATATAATTGGTTTCTGAGGTGAGTTTCTAAAAAAATGAATTTTTGCCAGTTGTAGTTGCTTGCCTTCTACTTATTGTTTTGCAAAGTTTCATAGCTTCATCTGTCTGGATTCTGGGGCAAGCAAATGCTTCCCAAAATGAAAAGACTTTAAAAGGATTGGAAAAATTAAATGTTCTCGGAGTTGTTCACCAAGTCCAGTTAAATTTCATTTGTTTTCAGTGCTTCAGTCTTCAAATACTGGCATTGAACACTGAAGAATTCATTATTAATTTAACCCGTAGGCAGATCCAAGTGTTTTTTTAATTTGTAACACGCGGCTAAATTGATGCTTCTCCAAGTTGATGATTTCTTGGGCCTTGTCAAAGGGATTCAATCGAGGTTGTAATGCTTTCTGTTTTTTCAATTGCAGATACCTTGTTCCAGCTGATTTAACAGTAGGGCAGTTTGTCTATGTCGTCCGGAAAAGGATCAAGCTAAGTGCTGAGAAGGCTATTTTTGTCTTCGTGAAGAACACTTTACCTCCCACTGGTAAACTACAATCCATTCTTATTAAGCAATACTATTCATCATTCAAGTTGTATTTTAGTAATTTGTTTTCCCTTTTTTTACAGCTTCCTTAATGTCAGCTCTTTATGAGGATCACAAGGATGAAGACGGATTTCTATATATGACTTACAGTGGAGAGAACACCTTTGGATCCTCTTATCAGCTACAATGCCTTGAGTAAAAGAGAACTTGACATTTGTACATTCCCATAGCTTTGTCTCTTCAAACCAATGTTCTCAATTTCTCATCCAATTATGATTAAACTCAATTGATGATGCCTATTGGAATAAATAGATTCAATACCATCAATTCTACTCTGCTGAAAAGCATTTGAGTTATATGTGACATTTTGATTTGGATTTTAAATGGATGGTATTAAATGCTCGGTTCTCTGTTCTTTGGAGTTTCTTGTCTAAT
The DNA here is from genome assembly GCF_963169125.1 of Humulus lupulus. Taxonomy (NCBI): domain Eukaryota; kingdom Viridiplantae; phylum Streptophyta; class Magnoliopsida; order Rosales; family Cannabaceae; genus Humulus; species Humulus lupulus. Next base: position 18,619,300 of record NC_084800.1, on the reverse strand, counting down.
AGATATGCATATTAAGCCTCTTTCATTATGGTGGTGAAAATTACAAAAAGATCAGATACATTACCACTTTGTTAATAAGTCCATGACAGCAGTTTTGTGTTTGCACTACTTGAATAGGCTGATCTTTTAAAAAACAACAAACAATAAAACTCATACACAAGCTTTTACAAACAATTGGGAGATTGTCATTCAATTTAGTTACACACAAAATCATAACAACGTTGTCTATTTGAGAAAAGGAGCACAAACCCAATTTAAAAAACATTCCTAGTTTATTTGGAGGAGGTGCTTTTTTTCTGGCACTGATTCTTGATCCATTTGAAGCCGTTGGATGTGCCACTTTTGATCTTCTGGGCTCCTGCCAGTGCTGCAGCCTTAGCTTTTGTTAAACCAGCTTTGCCTTCTCCCTTCTTGTTTACACCGCTCTCTTTTTTGGCATTGGCGCTGTCCTCATCTTCCATTGCACCGATTCCCCCAGTCCCCCATTGGTCAGCCCAGCTTGGTCCATCACTTGCCATTCTGACATAACAAGACAAGTAAAGACCTTCAGCAGAAAACCCCAATAAAGAAACAGGAAGAAATTTGATCAGAGAATAAAACCCAGATCAGTATTGTTGTACAAGAATATAAATACGACAAATTTTTTCACCAGTATGGAATAGAATGTCTGAAATTGAAATAATACAACTGCTTTTCTGAACCAAGTGAATCGAAAGAATTCAAGTATTTACTTTTTGCCCATACAAATATATGCTATTGTATTATTTAACAAGACATCATCAGTGCTTAGATGTTTATATTTACATGTCAAGATTTATGTGTAAACTTTCATGTTTCAATGTTTATAGCTAAAAAGAAAACGGATCTATGTATGTATGACAGGGGAAAACAGACCAACATAACAAGATTTTTTGTGTAAAATAAAAAACATGTATTGGAGAAAAAGAAGGAAAAGATCAAAACTACTCAACATACTATGATTGCACAACTACAAGTCTTGTAAAATCTATGCAGAGAAAATAAAGATAGATTACGAAGTGAGAGAAAAGAGAGAGGGAGTTAGCACCTGATGGTAGTAATGAAGAAAGATGAAGGTGTCTTGAGAAAATCGAAGGTGCTTTCTTAATGAAGAATATTAGGTGTTCCAAGGCACCTTTAAAGTTTAAACTAAAAATAAAGAAAGGGCACATGTTGTTGTTGATGGGCTGTCTTTTTATCTCCATCTTAAACCCACTTTTTTAAAGGACTTGACAACTCACTGGTTTCCATCAGGAGAAGCAAATGTCTTTTGGCAAATCTTAGAAGAACTTTGTTTGGTGCTCCTTTTATTTAATCCTGATTACATCCTAATCATGTGCCTCTTCTCTTCAATTAAACTATATCTGAGGGCTGAGGATGCATATTTTGCCCCTATGTTTTGGACCATATATTTTGCTGTTCCTCTTCCAACAAGCCAATAATAAAAGCTAGATTCTCCTATACTGTGTTAAAAAGATACCATTTTTATCCTAGGAAGGAAACAAGTTGTAATTGATATATAGACTAATTTTGGTGGCTCCTTTCTTCACATGTCACATATAACATTTTCGGCCAATGACTAATAATTGAGAACTTGTAATACTTTTTGCTATATACTTTCCAGTCAGATAAACATTGTTTGTACTGCTGAATTCACTAACTCCGAAACCCTTTTATGGCTAAGCGATAAACACTTAATGATACTTCACTTTTTTGCTTTATCTCATTAAATTCTTACTAACCAATCATGAAAGCTTATTATGTGTTCCTGTAGTTCTCCACTATCATACTAATCTATCTAAACTTTGGTAAAGACAAGAGGAGTATGACTCAATCAAACTTATACCAAAATCTATCCAAACTCTGGTGCTAAGAACTCTGAACTATTGCAAAATTTTGCTATTTGGGTAAGAAGGATTTTATTGTTAGCCTCATAAGTGAGTGCTTTAACATGCCTAGTCCTAAATTTTTGAACTATGGTAGAGCTCTTTCTCTTTACACGTGGAACTCTTTGCAAAGCTTTCCCTTTTTGCCACAAGACTAGCTGTGCTGGTGGTTTGGACAATAGGCTTGGGTGAAAAGCTATGGAAATGAGAGAAAACTTGCTAGTTTATTTACATGTGAAATGATTAATTCTAAACTGATGTTCAAACCCATTTATATAAATATTCATAGCACACATAGATATGCAATGTCTTAGTCCTTGCATCAAATTACACCATGTAACTCTCAAAGCAATCGGTAAAAGAATCTGATGCAATTTGACAAGAACATATTAATTATTAATGATGATTAACAGAGGCAACTAATCAAGTATTAAACCATTTGTAGAATTCGTTGAAACCGCCAAGGCTAAATATGAATATTCAAGGATTGCCAAAGTGAACTTTGTAAGGCTTCTTATGAAGATAAAGTGTTAAAAGCTTTTAAACGGCACCTATTTATGATATCATTTATTTGTGACTATAAAATTGAGAAATTGAACCGAACTGCCTAAGTAGTCAGGGCCAAAAAGTGGGCCTAAGACGGTTTTAATAAATTTGAAAAAAATGGGCCATTTTGTATATGTAATTGTTTTATGTAAATTTTTAAAATTTTTTTTTTTTTTTAAACACACTTAAGAGTTTACATGATATTTTTGGGCCCTGGGTAAGGGTGAGCCTAGCTCGCCTATGCCCAAGGCCGGCCCTGTAAGTAGTCTCTGTATAGGAGTAGTTCATAGTTGGACTTAAAATTATTTATGTTTATAATCCACCAACTCTCTCACTGCATGTTTGGTAGAATAGACCAGCTACTTAACTGAAATTATGATTCGTGAACATAAGAGTCATCCATTATTTGGTTTGTCAAATTAAATAATGGAAAAATAATTTCAATGATATAACAGTTCTATTATTCAATGGAAACAAGTCCCCCTACCATTCAAAATCCTTTTTCATTCCTTAAATAATTATAATATTAATAAAAACGGTTCCATTATTCAATGGAAACAAGTCCTCCATTCAAAATCCTTTTTCATTCCTAAAATTATTTAAAAAATAAAATAAATAAAGTTACCATCTCACACTTTTACTCTTATTCGTCATTAAAATGTTGGATTAGTTATAAGAAAATTTCTAGGTAAATATTTAGCACAAAAAAAAATCAATAATTGATATAATTGATACAATCTTTATATTTGTGATCCAATGCACAATTATAAAACTTGATATCAACTTTTTATTAACGTTCATTTAATATTTATTGAAAATATAAAAAAATAATCATTTTCTTTTTATTTTATTATCATCTAAAAGTCTAATTATATAAAAAGTCTTCATTTACATTTATAGTTATACTCAAAGTAATAATAAAATATTAAAAATGATATAAAAGTAAATAAATAAAAATTAATTAATGGTGCTCAAAATATACATCATGTTATATTCTATGTCAAATTTAGTACAACTTTAGAGTCTTATATTTTAGCACTGCATCACCAATTTGACACTATTGGAGATGAAAAAAAATCATTTTGATATTGATTACAAATCAAACAACAAATATTATTTCTATTACTATTCTAAGACTATTTCCAATAGGAGATGTAAATATTATACTATATTTGACACAAAAAATCAATATGTGATATGTTTTGCACAAATTTTAGCACTATACTCCGATACATAAATGTAAAAGCTCATGCAAAAATCAATATTTCATTAATAATCATTTGATATTTATTGAAAATGTACAAAAAAAAAAAAAAATTATTTTATATTTTATTGTTGATAGTTAAAGATAATAATAAAATAATAATGTAAAAAGTCTAGTATTTAATGTTCATATATAAAGTGAATACTAAAATAATAAATATAACATAAAAGTAAATAAAAAAATGTATCATTTATAGTCATGCAAAATATGCATGAAAACTTAGTGAAATTTTTTAATATGTCAACATAAGTTATTATCCCAAATATATGACAATTTCAATTTTTTTGACAAAAATACCCCTAACATTCAAACACCAATTTTCTCTCTCAGTCCGAACTTGTAACGCCCCAACTCCTGGGACCGTTACGGTGTGCCTTGTAAACAGTGCTAAACTCGCTAATCGAGTCATTTGGCCAAAATCGTGAACTAAGTATGATTAGCGGTTTAGGGATTAAACATTTTGGTTAAGATGTAACGCTTCACTAGAACGTTTAATATATACATTGGGATCCCGAAAATATAATTTCAGAGTCTATTACAGAAAATATTTACAACAGGCCGTTCTAAGCGGCAAAACAGGGTTCAACCCTAGTTCCACTTTAAACCTCGGCTGTGGCGGACGAGCAGCTGCATATGTACACGTCATCACCTAAGCTCTTCAACTCAAGGATGGTCCAGCTTCCTCTTGCCTTTACCTGCACCACGTAGCACCCGTGAGCCGAAGCCCAGCAAGAAAACACAATCCGACATGATATAATATCAACAGATAATATGACGTAATATCATCAGATAACATGGTATAATACCAACAGATAACATGATATAATATCAACAGATAACATGGTATAATACCAACAGATAACATGATATAATATCAACAGTAATTATAACAGTCATTCAGGACCAACGGTCCATACAGATAGGTGACAGTAGCCAAAAGTCACAATAATGAGCATCGCTCCCTCTAGCCACGTGATGATAGGGTCACCAGGGCTTAACTGATAAATGATCCTTTCATAAGTTTGATTAGGACAGGTGCATGGTGATTAGTCACCAACATAACCTTCCTCACGACCCTAGAGTCGAAACTATGGACAACGTCCCTTAGCCATGTGACAAACGGTCACCGGGGTCATATACCTTGGCTATAGTCATCTGGTCGTAGACCAGGCAAGCGCTTATAAGTTCTTCGACCTTAGGGTCGGTCTAACATTAATGCCATAGAGCCATTCAATGCGTGATTCTCGACTTTAGAGTCGGTCCCTGATTAGTCAGTGCCATATACAAGCAAGTCATGCCACCAATCGTATACCACATGTTCAATATCCATAAACAAGGTATTTAGCATGCTTACTAAACAGATACCAGTACAATTAGGACCATGCACAACCACAGAGGCTTAAGCTCTGAACAATATCATACCCAGTATACAGAGCATGTCCTAATCACATGTTTCTCATGCATCATATGCAATATATCCAGCAATCCAACTTGCACCAATAACAGTCATGCATGTCACGTTTAATAGTCAACCATCATGCATCAAGAATAGCCATGCATGTCATACATAATAATCAACCGGCATGCATCAATAATAACCACGCATGTCATACTCAATAACCAACATGCATCATAATAGCCATGCATGTCACACATACACAGGGTGCAGTTTTCTTACCCCCGGTTCGAGTAGAAGTTAAAACAAGAACGACCCTTGAGAACGATCGATCCTTAATCCTTTGACGGTCACCTAGCCATAACCAAAACGATCTCCAATTAATGAAAATTACCAAAGATAGGGTCTTAACCCAAACCCCACTCTCGGGACCTCGAAACATGCCCACATAGTGAGTAGATTCGATCCCGGGCCTTAAGGATTGAAACCCCAAGCCAAAAGCCCTTAAAAACACCCAAAACAGGGTTATGAAGGAACAGGGTAGCGCTACAGCGCTGCCCTTCTAGCGCCCCAGCGCTCAAGGCAGAGCCACAAACCGCCCAGCCTCCCTGCAGGTAGCGCTGTAGCGCTACCTTCAGCTAGCCAATTCCCAGGTTTTCCTTCTTTCGATTCTACCATTTCTAACCCAATCCAAAAACTTCCAAACATCAAATTAACTCCCAAATGAACCCAAATACCACCTCCACATGTCCTAGGGACCACAACCCCAAGAACCCTAGCCAAAACTCCAAACAATTCCCAAGTTTCCAACCAAAAAACCAGCTGAAACTTAACTTAGAAGACAGAGCAAAAAAACAAGAGTTATAGTGGCTAGAAACTCACCTTAATCTTGGCAACACACCCTCTTCAATGGTGAAGCACAACCTTTGCTTGGCTAAGCTTGGTTCCTTGGCTTAATTCCTCAAACTGAGCTTGAAAATCCAAAGAGAAAAGAGGAAGAAAATCTATCGGGAGAGAAGGAAAAGAAACTCTGTTTTTGTTACTCTTCTACAGCCTTAATGGCTGATATATATCTCTTAAGGTAAAAAGACCTAAATACCCTTAGGTCTAAAATAAACCCTTAGCAGCCACCAAGGGCAAAACCGTCCTTTCGCACCTATCTCGTTAGTTATAATTAACGCTCTCCAATTCCCACTATTCTCAATATTCCCAAACACCAATAATCCATATCCCATTACCCTTTAATTCCCGGTAATGCCCTGGTCATTAAATTCACCCTGAGACTCACCCCGAGCCCCGAACTTAATCCCGTTATGACTAGACCGAACACTTACACCCCATGATCGTCTCATGTCGATAAGATCGAACCAATCCACCTTATAATGTGGCTATATTAATTAATCACAACCATGCACCCAAAATATACAATTACGCCCACAGTGGCCAAATTACCAAAATACCCTCACAATAATAAATTCTCCCATATGCATGCATCCACCATCATATAATAATATAACTCACGTAAACATGCATATAATCATTAAATACTATAATAAATCAATTATGGCCCTCCCAGCCTCCTAATCAAGGTCTTAAACCTTATTAGGAAATTTGGGGAATTACAGAACTCTTTTTCTCTCTAACGTCTTTCATTCTCTCACTCTCATTATAATTTGGCAAATCTCGAAAAAATACCAAAATTAAAAAAAAAACATTTGAAACGGACATTTGAGTGAAAAAATATGAACCTCCAAAGTTTTCGTCAAATTTCAGTGCAGAGCATCGAAATTGCACCGAAAAAGCATCATTTTGGCAAAAAAACACGTTTTCATGATTGTATCACAACAGCATCGAAGCACTATCAATTTTGCATCGAAATTACATCGATTTTGCATCGAAAAAGCATCGTTTTGGCCAAAAACAAGTTTTCATGATTGCATTGCAAGAGCATCGAAACACCATCGATTTTGCATCGAAACTTAATTGATTTTGCATCGAAATAGCATCGTTTTTCCCAAAAATTAAGTTTTATGATTGCATTGAAACACCATCGATTATGCATCGAAAAAGCATCGTTTTGACAAAAAAAAACCAAGTTTTCATAATTGCATCGCAAGAGCATCGAAACACCATTGATATATGATCAAATGGTGTTTCGATGCTCTTGCAATGCAATCATGAAACTTTATTTTTTGGCTAAAACTAGGGGTGTTCATAAAACCACCCACACCGCACAAACCGCCTATACCGCACCGCAATTTGCGATTTAGAACCCTTCGCGGTGCGGTTGCGGTTTGTATTTTTGCCAAACCGCGCGGTGCGGTGCGGTTTTAAATTTTATAAATGCGGTTCAAACCATACCGCACCGCATCATTATATATATTAACTTTTTTATATTATTGTTTTCAATTTTACTACATTTAAAGTTATTGCATAAATATTTATATAGTATAATATAATATACACATTATCTATAAAAAAATATATAATGTTTCATAGGATGCTAACACATATTCTACTTCAATCTAAATATATTACTCTTTAATTAAAATAATATTTACTTCTATATTACATTTTTTCTTTATTATTAGTTTGTTATATTTTTATTGTTTTGCTTAAAGTTTATTAGCTTGTTGTACATTTAATTATTTTGTTAAACACTCTATGGTTATGAGATTTATTATGAATATTTCTTAATTATAATATTTAATTGTTAAATTATTTGGCGATAGGTATAAACCGCCCACACCGCATTTTTGTTGTGCGGTTTATGCGGTTTGAGGTCTATGTTGTGCGGGTTGCGGTTTGGAAAATTGTTCAAACTGCATATGCGGTGCGGTCCAAAAAATTAGAGAAAAACCGCACCACGAACACCCCTAGCTAAAACGATGTTATTTCGATGCTCTTGCGATGCAATCATGAATACTTATTTTTTCGCCAAAACAATGCTTTTTCGATGCAATTTGGATGCAAAAATCAATGGTGTTTCGATGCAATCATAAAAACTTGATTTTTGGCCAAAATGATGCTTTTTCGATGCAATTTTGATGCTCTGCACTAAAATTTGACGAAAACTTTGGAGGTTCATATGTTTTCACTCAAATGTCCGTTTGAGATGATTTTCTTTTAAAATGAGTGAGAGAGTAAGAGAATGAGAGAGGTTAGAGAGGGAGAGAGTTCGGACTAAGAGAGAAAATGAGTGTTTGAATGTTAAGGGTATTTTTGTCCAAAAAATTGAAATTGTCATATATTTGGGATAATAACTTATGTTGGCATATTAAAAGATTTTACTAAGTTATCATGCATATATCATGAAATTTCCCTATGCATATATTGTGTTCCAAATTTGGAACAAATTTTAGCATGTACCAAATTTGTCTCAGCTTTTGGCACACCATTAGACCATCCCCAATGAAAGATGTAAATAGTGTCATATTTGGCATAAAAAGTCAATATATTATATATTTAGCACAATTTTTAGTATTATGCTTCAATGCACAATTGTAAAAATTGTTGTAAAATTTAATATTTTATTAATGCTAATTTGATATTTATTAAAAATATACAAAAAGTAATCATTTTTCTTTATATTTTATTGTTGTAAAATAATAAGGTGAAAAGTAAAATATTTAATGCAAATAGATAAAAAATAATACTAAAATAATAAAAATGACATAAAAGTATATAAAAAATATATAGCATTTATGGTGATGCAAAATATGCACCGTGCTATATTATGTGCTAAATTTTGCTCAATTTTTAGCATGTGACAAATTTAACACAACTTTTGGCACACTATTTGAGCAATTTTCTTGTAAATTGAGCTATATTTTAGCAATGCATCACCAATTTATCATACCATTAGAGATGCTTTTATAGCAACTTTTTGTAAAGTGAGCTATATTTTAGCTATATCATTAAAACAAACACCCTTAGCTTAGATCTGTGTCAAAATTCATTTATTATCAAGTATCAAAATATAGGTATATGTTAAATTTTATTTTAACTGATTTTGGTAAAGGAATGCTGGGGGTTCTATGAGAAAATCCTTTGTGGGCTCCCACCATAAATTGATGATATATTTAGGTTAGTAGCAACTGATGCAATTAAAGCTCTTCCAAAAAAAAAATTATTATATTGCTTAGGTGGCTTGAGGAAGAAAGGATGTATCTTCTTTCATTACTTTATTTTGAATGGAGACAGGGGCTGTTTCAGCCTTCATAACCAGAAAAAAATGGGCTTATTAGACTCATGCAATTGACAGTTAATGCAAAGTTTTATCTTCAATATATTAGCTTCCTTGGTTATGTTTTTTTATGACTACATGTTATTGCCTTATGGAGTCCACGTGACGTGAGATTGCAGACTCATCCTTTCCTAAAGAAGGAAAAATTACAAGCCTGCCATGCGCGCACTGGGCTGTAATATCATTAATGATGGGCGTCACCTCATCCCAACTGCCTCAAAATAACTCAACCTATGGACCAGTAAAATAGTGTAAATGTTATTATTGGTGTTTGTTCACTCTGCGTGGATAGTAATGAATTACACATTTGTTTAGCAGATCTATTCAATAGACTTTATATATATCGTGCGTGCTAATCTAATCTTGGCTTTTCAAAAGCATAATTATATCACTGAAGCCTAGCTCTTTAGTCCCACTCCCATACTCCAGTATATACTGGCCTTTGCTTTTCACAGTGTACCTAATCTGCATGACTTTACTTTTCGTGCCCTGGTGCTATAATAAACAAACAGGCCAAATCCACTAATGCAGCAGAGGAAATAATGGCTTAGTTAGAGCCACATAAGATCATTTCATTCCAAATATAGCTTTGGATAAATAAAACAAAATTGTTAGCCACAGAATTACAGGAATTTAATACACCGAATCCAGATGTTGTTGCCCAAATCTCTTTAGACCATATGTTCCAAGGGACACAACTTCTGAACCTCGGATGGTATATCTACAAATGTATATTCAACTTCACAAGCACACCTACTATTTCTACCGACCAATCTAATCAAACTTCTAATATCCTTAATTGATTTTCCACCTTAGTTTTTTCCCTTCTCTCTCTCAACTGTCTTTAATTGATCTTCACAGACTACTTAGACTTCCGGACTGACTTAGATTTCTTCATTTTCCTAGATTTATCATCGACACTTGTCCATGTATATCCACTAGGAATTGCGAAAGGGTCGATATCTTGTGCCATTGTAGCAGACCGTTGCAGCTTGCTGGCTGAACTCGACTGGCTGCTGTTCCGCCTCAGCCACGAAGAGGCCGACGACGAGGGTATCGACGAATTGTGACCCTGTGACTTGTGTTCCTCCTCCGATTGGCTTCGTCCACCATAGACGAAGTGTCTTGGGCTTGAAAGTGGAGTGAAGAATTGCTCCATTGGTTGAAGCTCAACAAACTTCGTAAATGTTATTACAACTCTCACTGTAGGGACCACCGGTATTGCCACCTGCACCACCGCACAGAGAAACATCAACCATCAATTTATAATTTAATCTAATCAAATCGGTGACCATACTTATGACCCATGTAGACTAATGATTCAAACCAAAAATATGTATGGTCATGGAAGTTAGACGTTAATTAGCAGTTTACGGACCCACCAAACTTCTAAAGACCATTCATAACTTGCCACGCAATCAACGAGTGTTGGGACCGAGTGACGTGGCAACAATGGAGGTCAAACAAATCTCACATTTTGTTTGGTGGGATTAGATTATTATAAGGTGGGGACTCTAGTTGGGATTTGAGGAATCGACAGGAACAAAACTTGGGTCCCATGCACCATGCCCCGACCTAAGGGGAAGAGAATGTATCTCTGGGTCCCATTTCTCTATTACCGTTGGATCAATAATTGGACCCATTAGATCCTTCCACGTCAAATCACCGACCACTATGGACCCCACATAAAGCTTCTTCTCTAATCAGACCAGAGAAGACTTTCACAGTTCTCATTAGTCTGAAAAACACAATGTCGTTCGTTCCTTATTGCATCAAAAGCACCGAAAAAGAAAAGAAGAATAACAAAGAACCTACACAAATGAAGACCCGTGTGGGCCCCCTTTCTCCCGCACTGTTGATTTGTTTTTTTTCACATAAAAAGAAAAGAAAAAACCTTAAGCGTTACCTTGACTGGAAATGTTCCCGGCGGGAACTTGGTGGTGAGCAACTCCCTCATTCTCCTCACGGCCTTAACTTTGTTCGCCAAGATGTCTAGCAATGGCAAAAGCTCCTCAGTTTTCAGGGGAAACTGCTCTGTCAACCACACCGATGGCCGAAGGCTCCTCACGTACTCCTTCTCCTTAGTCTGCGGCGGCAACGCCACAGGCGCCGCAGCCATAGTCCTCCTCTGTGGCGGCACAATTACAGAAGGCACGTCCACGCTCTTCCTTCCCAATGCCATTAAATCCCTATCTTCCCTAACGAAGCTACTTGGCCTTGGCCTATCTTCCTTGACAAAACTACTATGCCTCCGTCGATCAGGGATGAGGAAATTGGGGTTTTCAGCCACTAGAAAACCGTCGTCGTCTTCGTCGAGCTCCAGAGGCAGTACCTGTTCGCTCCCAGCCACGTCTGCATCTCCATTGGCGACTTTTCTTGACCGAAAACTGAACAGCACATTTTGAACTTCGTAAACCCTAGCTTTCCATTCACCAACATTTTCCGTCTTCTCTTGTCTTCTCCAATTGGTTCTCCCGACGAGCTCAGCCTTGGTGACGTCCATGCCGGGCCTGTAGACGCTCGTCTGGGAGCAGAACCCGGCAATGTCAGACTCGCTCATCGGCGAACCAGCGTTTTCAAAGGCGTCAAAAATTTTCCTATTGTCGCGGTTGAGGACGAGCAGGGAGCCAGGAGAAATATCGCGGCTATGGTCGCCGTCTCCGAGAAAGAGGAAACTTTGATCAGCTCGTTGGATTTTCAGGCCGTCGAATCCAGCCAATGAGGTATCGGCTCTCAAATTCCCGTCGCGCTTCCAGATCTTATAAGTATCGGAGGGAGCGATTTTCCCGACGAAGGGAATCACGGAGCTCTCGAAGTGGAACGAGATCTCCATGTAGAAGTCCCGCATTCTGTGAAGGACCGCGATGACACGTGGTAGACGACGGCGCCACTTGGCCCATGCGGAGCGGTGATGTAGACGGAGAAGAATCAGAGCTATGTCGTTGCTCCTACGACACATGGCCTCCTGCAAGGGGTTCCAGCCAGCAGCGTTCTGGAGCGAGACATCAGCGCCGGCGTTGGCAAGGATTCGAGCGGCGACGGTGTCGTTTATCCGTACAGCAAGGTGAAGAGGAGTTTCCCTATGAGGAACGTCCCGGCGATCGATGACGGCAGATACCTTGTCAGCCAAGCGTTCTTGGGCGAGGGAGTCGGACTCGGTGTGGATCTGAGTGGGCTCAGCGAGTCGAGGTAGAGTTGAGACAATTCGGGACAAGGTATTGTGGTCACGCAACGACACGGCGAAGTGAACCGGACTGTGGGAGTAGTCGTCCGGTTTGAGGGTTGAGAACGACGTCGTCGAGGCTGTCGTCGACGACGACTTAGCCATGTTTTTTTTTTTTAAATTAACGCGAAAAATAAGCGTGAAGGAGTAAAGTTTGGTAGAGAAGGAGGTGAGAGTGGAGAAGGAGGGAGTAGAAGTAGTTTGGGGGAATGATATGGAAAAACGAGAAGGGTATTTTTGTCATTATGAGTGGTATTTTAATTTCAGTTATGGGGAAGCGTGAGGAGGAGGAGAGGGATTACACGCAATCGGCGCGACTTTCTTCTGAATATTCAACAATAAATTAGGGATTTATTAATTTTTCATTTGTTTTCTAAATGTAAAATGCATATATACACTGTTTTATTCTCTACGTACTTTTTTCTGAGATGATTTTGGAGCGCCTCTTGTCCCGTGATTCAACATTATTTCATAAATTAGGGAGTAAAAAAAAAGACAACAGTCTTTTAGGTAAGGAATATTATATTCTCATTAAAAATTTGAAGAATTTTCACCAAATATGAAAATTTCTTTTTGAAATTAATTAAAATACTACTTTATGCATATTATTTTTACAAAATAATTTTTTCTACAATAAATTATAGGGTCTAGTTTAACTAGATATTTGTTTAGTAATTTTTTAAACAACGCAAAAGTTAAAAAAAAAAATGAAAATTATTCCTTACAATAAAAAAGAGATTTGTTATAATTAAAAAGATTTAGATAATGATAACTGTGAATTCGTTTGGTTAGTTTACAAGCATAATGTAAATTACACGGTGAAATGACTATTTTGCTCGTCAAACTGAATCATAGTACACAATTTTGACTTGCGACGATTGTCAACAATAACATCACTCCACACCGACTCAAATTATATAAATAAATAATTTTTTTTTGTCTAACATTGACTTGTTTAATCCCTATGTTGCGGAAATAAATAAATAAATAACGTGCTTTTAATAATTAAAATTTTAATAATGATTGTTTTAAGTTTATTGATGTGTTAAGCGCATTTTGATTTGGTAAAATCAGATAAAAGCGTAATTAGTTGAATTCCTATTGGTTTTGCGTTTGTCTGAATAGGAGATTATGAGAAAATAGAATGATTAGGGATTGGAGAGTGGGTCCCATCCGAAACAGGAAACGACGAAACAATGAGAAGTGTCTTATGTATGTAAGAGTATTGGTCCGTACATGGGAACAGGGGGCTTGCTTGGTATGAAGCGGACCAAATCCTAAACTCTCTCTCTCTTCACCAATGTGACAAATCCTATGCTTTTTATAATTTTTGCTTTTATTATATATATCGCTAAAACCCAAAACACAAAACTCATATCTTGCTCTCTTTTTTTTTCTTTTGTTTTCTCTCTTTGGACTTTTGCTTTCGAAGTTTTATGAGTGCTTTAATTCCAAATCATTAATTTGTTTGGATGTTGCTTTTGTCAATTTTCATTCACATCTTCCTTCATTGTTAAAATCAAATATAATTTCAATATAACAAAGAAGAAGAAGGAGAAATGATACATATGAAATTTATGCAAACATAATTCTTCCGTTGTAAAAGATAATGTAAAATTGTTTGAACTAACTTATGTGTTGTTGTTGTTGTTGTTATATGACGGCATGTGATCTGATTATTGGTCAAAGATTTTATGTGTTTTTGATATCTTGATACACTAAAAAAAGTAGAAAGACAAACGAAAGAGATTAGCTTAATTTTAAGAAACAATAAGAGCCCACCCTCCTCACCTTTCGGTAAGGGTGTTTTCCTCTCTTTTGGGCATCCCTTCCTTGTTTAATGTCTATCATTACTCTTTAAAATTCAATTATTTACTCTAATAATGTTTGAGAAATTATAGTACAATAATCTAAAATAATGTTTTCATTTTAAAAATTGTAAAGAAATGACTCTTTTATATTGTTAATTACTTAAATTGTCATTTTTTATCATTTATTTATTTATTAACATATAACTTTAACGTAGTGTTGTATGTATATTAATTTTTATTTTAAAGTTAGAATAATTTTTTAAGTTTTTTATGGGTTGTTAGTATATAATTTTGTTATTATATGATATATATATATTTTAGTAATAATTTTGTAAGTATTATTTTTTAACTCAGTATATATATTTTGTGGTATGATATATCATTCAATGACTCATAAAAGATATTAAAATAATTTTAAAATAAAAATTAATATACATATAACATAATATAAAAATATTTAAAATATTTACTAAATAACATATTTAATAATATTAACATTTAAAAAGTGATTAAACTATTTTGCTATAAAATAAAAAACGTAGACATTTATTTGCTTTTATATACATTAAGACACAGTTTGCACTAAGTTCCAATAATGTTTTCTATCAAAATCAGGGTCTTCCGTTATTTTTATTTTTATTTTTAGATAAATAAAAGTAAATGAACGATTTTTATTTACAATAAAGTATATTTAGAAAGCATCCGTCATAATTGAAAATTGAATATTTTAATCGGTTTTAATTTTCTACTGTTTGCCAAATTAACGCATGATTTTTCTTTCCAATTTATTAATTGAAATTTTTAACTAGCATATTTTTTAGTTTTTTTCTTAAGGAAAATTTTTTAGTTTTAAACATAATCAAAAAAATTTAGTACGTCATTAATCCCATATTGGTAAGATATGGTGTGACTTTACACTTTGTACATATCAAGCTCGATCGTATCAACAATTTAGAAATTTATTTTTTTCGTTAAAAAAAATAGCCAGCTTTATTTATTATTATTTTTTTTAAATGATAAAATTTTAATAATTCAATTTTAAAAATATATATGCCATCTTAAATTGTCAAATAACGGAAAATTATAAATTATTTAGGCTAAACTCTATTTTAAAACATTATAAAATATAGATATTGATTAAGATTTTATAGTGATTTTATATACATTCCAACAATTTTAATAAAGGGACTCACTCTGCTGATTTAACATAAATTTTATGAAATATAGCTTATAAACTGTAAAAAAAAATTAAGAAATATAAATTATTTAAAAGCAGGAAAGTTTGTTTGATTATTCTTTTAATTTTGAATAGATTTGTGGGCGCCTATAGTGTTGGTATATAAATATGGGATTCATAAAAAATAAAAAATAAAATTACTATTATAGAATTCATTTGTTCCAATAGTGTGATGTCGGAACCATCTGTTCCAATAGCATTTTGCCCAATAACATAATTTTCACATTGAAAATTGAAAAAGGTTGTGTCTTACCATTTGAAACAAAACATAAAGAGAACAGTTGAAAGGTGAAACATTACTTATGACTCAGATTAAAACTAAAAAGTTTTGATAGGTAAATTAAACAGTAAGAAGGCTCAAAGCCCAGTAACTAGTAGAGGGTTATTTAGATTTGTCTCAGCCAAATGGACCCAGAATTGCTTTTGGGTTTAGCAGAGCCTATCAAATGGGCCCTGATATCAAGCTTTCATTTCCACGTCTTTCACTGGATGGATTATTGTACCTTGCTTGCATGGAAACATGTCTAATTTTAAAACCTAATATACCTGAACCTGATTCAGTGAAGTGAACCGTTCAATAACCCTTTACTCCTCCATGTCCATTGAATTTTAAAGCTGGTCCCATTCTTGTGGCCAATCCAATCATTCTTTCCTCCATTGTCATTTTAACCAGACACTGTGTGTTGACTTGTGGGGTCCATTAATGTCTTGGGATATTTCCAGATATAACAAAGGTTTCTTATCAACTCATAGAATTCAGTCCACAGAATAATAGCACCTTTTTTTTCTTGTGCGATCAAAAAACAAGAAGAGAAATAGCACATTCGACATTATAGTTGGGAAAAACTCAATATTAATATCTATTGCCATCTTATTCTTATTAGGGCTGAGCATTGATCGGTTTGGGCGTTTTTTTTTTTCTATTCTAAAATCTAGATTTCGGTTTTTAGTTCGGATTGGTGCGATCAAAAAACCGACCGACCTACTTACAACACAAAAAAAACCGACCGATTTAGACCGCGATTCGGTTGGTTAAAACCGTCCAAACCAAATTTGATTTTTTTTATTTTTTTTTTAAATAATTTTTAAGGAAATTTAAGTTAAAAAAATATAAATTATTAGAATCCATTTTTTAGTTTTTTTTAATATGAAATTAATTCATTTAATTTGTTAACTTAAAGATTTTAACTCTATGATTTGAAAACCTAAACACATGGTTACAATGTTATATCCACAAATTTAGAACCTAACCATATTCGGTCGGTTTCTGTTTGTACGGTTGGTTTGCGACCAACTTATAAACCGACCGATTTAATGTCGATTTTCGCCAAGGCGGTTTCAACGGATTTTGGTTCCGTCGGTTTCGGTTTTTTCAGTATTTGGCAGTCGGTTTGAGCAATTTATTCAGTTTTTTATATTTTTTGCGCAGCCCTAATTCTCATGCTTGTTTAGTTGCTTTATCTGATTTGTAGGAGCAGTCTCAACCAGAAAAGAGCAAAATCTAGTGGTGAATTTGGTCAAGCTAGCAGTTCAATAAGGGCCAAATCCAAATTAAAGACGCTATCACCACTCTAATTTTTTAGGAAATTCTTCACCCAAATTTCATTGTCATTATTAAAGTTTCTTTAGCTATGGATATACCACAGTAATGTCATGGGAGGGATATGAAGCGGTGTTATCCATTTAGGGGACTTGCTTCTAAGCTGAGAAAAAATTCTCTCCTTTTCCTTTTAATATATATTATTGAAGAGAAGATTTTGTTGCTATATCATTTTTTCTTCTCATTTGATCTTTAGTGGGTTTTGTCAAAGTTACATTATCCTATTTTTATTTATATTTGGGGCGTTTGTTTTGAGATTTAAGTGACTTGAAATTTGTGGAAAGGGTTTAAGACGAGGTAATATCAAACTCAACCTTTCAAATGGTTTGACTTTACCTTTGTGTGGGATCCAGAAAGAAGTTACATATTCCACACTAAAAATTAAACCAAACATGAGGGGACTATAAATTCTCACCCATCTATTCCCTCCATGCACCAATAGCTCATATACCCTATGTTTGGTATTGATGAAAGAAAAATGGAAAGATAAAAAAAAAATGAGGGATAGAAAATTGAAGTGATCGAAATAAAAGTATATTTATTTTTGGTATTAAGGAAGGAAAGAAAATTACAATTTAATAATTTTATATAAATTATTTTGAATTAAAATTGAGGGTAAATAAATAATTTGGTTTAAATGTATATTGTAAAAATTTTACATACAAATTTTTGGTGGGACTCGTTAAGTTCTCTTCCATTTTTTTTTCTTTCCGACCAAACATAAACTTTTCTGTTCCATGTATTTTTCTCTCAGAACTTTTTATTTTCTACTTTTCTCTTCTACCAAACATACGGTTAATGTTTATCAAATGAATTCCATTAAAACAAAATATATTTATCTTTAATCTTTATTTTTTTTGGACTGTAACAAGATTTTGATTTTTTGTCTATCATTATCGGCAGTTACATATTTTTCAGTTTTTTCATTCCCTTCACTATTACTCCATCTCCGGCCACATTCTTCTCCTTTATTCTACTTTACCTTCCATGTTTTTCACGGTTTTTAACCTTCAGATCTCACTTTTCTTGTTTTAATATTGTCAACTTTATTTTTCGGAAGACGAAGCCAAGAGGTGCGGTGCTTGTCTTTTGTCTTTATTGTTTTTATTGTTGTTCTCTTTGTGGTCGTTAGACATCATTGCAGGCCCTCAAAATTGACTAGTACAGCATAGTCGAATTTAGAGAAGGAATTTAGTTTCAGCAACCCACGATCATGATCGATTTTTTTTTATGGGTCTCCAACTAATGTTTTGGTTTGATCAAAACTTCCCTCTTTATACTCTATATTATTATATATATCATTAATGATTATATGTTATATTATTTATAATATAATATTTAGATTAAATAAATGTGACAAAATGTGTCACATATTGTAACATAATAGATATGAGAAATACATTTTTGGGTAGTGTGAATATCCAAATGTGTAACATAATTGGGGTTACAAAAACAGTTACAAATTTGTTACTCCCAAATATTACTCAATAATGTGTAGATTTGATGTTACACATTTTGATTTTAATTTGTCAAAGTCATAAGTGATATGGTGTTTTGAGACATGATTTTAACCCCTATAATGTGTTTGGAGGTTACAAAGTCATGTGAGAATAGTATGGAACCGTTTAGAAAATTGCACAAATGTGTGCTGAAAATGGGCTATGGTCGCGGCCACAAGTGTTCCTAGTCACGGCCTGTGGAACAAAGGCTCACGGCCGCACCCAGGAATAGCTCTGGTCGCGGCCAATGAGGCTGACAGCCAAAGCCATTTTTCATTTCTACTTTGAACGGTTCTAACAACTCATGTAACTCCCAAAACTCATTTTTAATTTCATAAACATTCAATTAAACATTGTTAACACCCATGTGGGTTTGTGAAATTTGAAATTCAAAGGGTGTCTCAAAACTCTATAAATAGGAACCTATTGCTCACTTGCAAGACACACAAATTTTTATCCACTAGAGCACTTGGCTAGAAATTCATCATAAATGCTTGTTTATTTTAGAAAGTTAGTTCATTTGTGAGAGTTCCCTTAGTGCTTGGGATAGGAGAAATAAGTTTTTTGGACAAAGGTTGTAAACCTTGTTTAAGTTGGTAATCCTCAAACTCTTCACTTTGGTTGTGTGAGTGAGAGTGTTTGTTTTGATCTTATTCTTTCTTTTCTTGTATTGCTTTTATCTTCATCTCTTTTTGTCTATTTACATATTTAGTTTCTATTTTTATGCTATAAAGTTGTACTTCCATTTTATCTCTTGCTCTTCTTCTTTTATTTTATTTGTATTTATTGTCTCGAGTTGTATTCTCGTCATCTAACTATTTCTACATTTACTTGTATTTTTTGTTATAGAGTTGTAATCTTATTTAATCAATCTTTTTATCTTTTGTGTTATTTTGCTTAGAGTTGTAAGAGTTGCATTTTTCCATTGAGGCAATTACATATCGCTAACATTATATTCTTTATTATTTCCTCCACCAATTAATATTTTGGTTTGCTCTAAGATTACTTTTGCATGCATTTTCTTTCTCACTAATTATAATTCTTAGTCATTTTCTTAATCATTGCAGTATTTTAGATAAATCCATGTATGGTTTGTTTACACATATGCACACATTCTTATTATATTTTGTTATGGTTTGTATCAATATTTTAACAAGATTTCTACGCAACAACAAATTTGGTATGACTACCTTTGATCTCATTATTTGTTTATAGTAACTTTTCAACATTGATCTTTGTTTCTTTTCCAACTTTCTTTTTACAGATAGTTAAATTATTCAATTTTCATCATACTTTCTCCCATGTTTATTCTGTATTCATCTTCCTTTCTCCACTCTTACATGTTCTCTCTTATTCTCTATCCTTAGCTCTATTTTAATCATATATTTACCAAATTTTTTATCAGTTATTTGACCTTGTTTTCTTTCCTTAACTTAGTCTGAATAAGTTATTTTTCGGAAAGTATATAATCACTTATATATATATTGTGTGTGTGGTGTTCTTGTTTAGTCTCAAATTCAGTTTGTACATATTCTTATTTATCCAACCTTTGGTATGATCTCAACATTTTTTACTACCTTCCTTTTTTTTCTATGGGAAAATAATAGTTTGACCCATGTGTTTTGCCTGAATACTCGATCGACTTTTATATTTTGTTAAATGACAAAACCGACTTTGTGTTTAGTAAAATTGAACAATTTAATACACTGAACTCGATTTAGGTCAAACAATTTTTCAATATGACTAAAATGCCATCATATTTTATTATTTAATAACTAAAAATATATAATAATACTTTTTAAAATTGAAACTAAATAAATTTTCAATTTTCAATTGATTAGACGCACCAGCAACCTATCAAGAACAAAGAGAGAGACGAGAGTTCAATTGGGAGCACCGGTGGAGTGTCAGCCAAAGGGACTTCGATGCTCAAATTAGTCGAGTTGTAACGAAAGCTTATTGAAAGTAATAAAAATATGATATGGTGATGGATGGATGAGTAGTGGACTGGTCAGAGTGACGATGGCAACGACGGCGGGACTAAATGACTAGGTCAAGTCCGGGTAGATCAGACTGACTGATTCGACTTGCTTGACTGGATCGCTGAGAAAGAGAGTAGCGGTTGTTTCAATAAGATAGTCAAGTGATTATCAGATGTCTCCTTCTCAACCCTCGTCTCTTCTTTCTGTTCACCCCTCGTCTATCTCGCCCGTCTGACCCATTCTTAGTGGTTCCCTCCGATTTTCATGGCAAGAGGGGCGTGCATTTTGACTGCTTCAATGTCCCTAATTGACTAAATGCACCCAGACTCGAGTCTGGGTACCAGCTAGCTCGTTTGGATGGCTGAGCCCATTTACATAGGTTTGGGGCCTTACTTGCTTATTGGGCCTGGCAAGCTGGGCTTTAATTGTAGACAAATTTTGTCCACTACTGTTATCCAATAAATTAGCATTTGTGACGTGGTAGATAATTCTCTTGACACGTGGCTGATACCTGGAAGGCGTCTGCTAGAGTATCGACTAGTATGCACAGCAGAAGCAGAACCAGCCTATCTCACCCACGACCAGTCTGGTCGGTGGTTCCGCAGCCAAGGCAACAATTATGGAAGATCTTTGTGAATCCCGAATTTATCTCATGCAATCTTCTGGATATCCGATTTATTCAGGGAGTAATGTCTGTAACAATATTTTGTAACCCTCCTTGAGCCTATAAATAGCAAGAGATAGCTCAAGGGAAGGGGACCTTTTTTTTGGACTTTTTGGCTTCTAAATCAGAGAGATATAGAATTTCTCCTAGTAAATTTGTATTGTTTGTTGGAAGTGTTGAAACTCATTGAACTCAAGTTCTCTGATCACACTTTTGGCTCGTTATCAATATCATTCTAAGTGGACGTAGGTCATTACCAAATCCTGGGGCCGAACCACTATAAATCACTGTGTTTTCTTTACTTTTGTCATTACGTTATTCTCTATACATTCGTCTATAACATTCATATTTTGACTCCGTGTCAGTTGGCCAAATTGTGGGTCAACATTCTGGTGCTTTCATTGAGAGGACGATTCATTGCTATAAAAAAAAACTGATGGCGAAAGCAGGAAGGAAAGCTGGCCAGACTGCCGCCGCTGCACCGTCGAATCCACCACCTCCTCCTCCACCTGCAAGCATGGCGGAAGATGAGCCGCAACTAGATTTTGAAGAGGAGGAAATGGACGATGCGACGCTGAAGAGCACCCTGGGCGCGTTGCAAGAAGAATTGGCTAGTCTGAGGGCCAATCAAGAGACTGCCGCAGAAGTTATGGCGCGACAGCAGCAGGAGCTTGATCGTCAGCGGGCGGAGTTGAGCGAGAGACAAGCAGAGGTGGACCGCCGCTAGACCGAGGCCATGGCAGCCCTCGAAGCAGCCTTGATGTTGGCAAGAAATCAGGCCGCACCTGCCTCGCAGCCTAACCAACCTGAAAATGGGCCACCTCAGAAAGGTCCCAATCCTAGCCCACCAGTTCAGCCTTCAAGTCCGCAAAGGCCTGAACAGCCCCAGACGCCCCATGACGATGTCCCACTGGACCCCGAGGCAAATCCACCATCCCAAGCTGCTCGGGGTAATCCCCCGCAGCAAAGGCAGAATAGGACCGAGCGTCAGCCTCGTAGTCCTAGGCGCCATGAGAATGATGGGCCAAACCAAGCAAACAGAGGTTACTACCCTTCTGGTAACAGGAGGGACTCGGAGCTAGGCTCTGCGGTCCGTGGACCCTCGCGATATAACGATGCACGGGGACACCGCGACCAGTGCAGGCCACCCTCTAACGCTCGGGGCATTTCTGCCAGAGACGACAACAGAGGGAACAGTCAGTCTCACCACAGCCATTCAAGGTTCAGAGATGGTCATGGGTACAATGAGGCCGACTCAGGCAAGGGAAATGTTGATGGGAGGAACAGAAATAGAGGAAAAAGCAGGAGCCAAGTACCTCAAGGTGACCAACCGAATGGACAAGATGCTGGGGGGCAGCCCAGGCAAAATAATGTCTTCAACCGACTCGGAAGTAGCGAGCAACGAAGAAGAGAAGAAGACCTGAGACATGTACTCAATGATCGTCGCGAGAAGCACGACGAGAACATCCCCCCAGCCACAGAGGCCACCGCAATTCCTGCCGCAGTGCAGGCCCAGATAGACTCACTTAATCAGGCTGTGCAACAGTTGGTCGGAGGAAGGACTTCTTACATCGACCACGACAGGAGGAAAGGTACTCCTTTCGTCCAGAGGATAGCTAACGCCGAAACTCCCAGCAAGTTCAAAATGCCTACGCTCTCGAACTTTGATGGATATGGGGACCCAGTCTCGCATGTGAATAAATTTGAGATTCAGATGGACATTCAGAAAGTGTCCGAAGACGCTCGGTGCAGAATCTTTCCTGCAACACTTTCTGAACCAGCACAGGAGTGGTTCTTTAAGTTCCCCCTTGCAAGCATAGTTTCCTGGGAAATGCTCGTAAGGGAGTTCTACGGACAATTCTATGCGGGTCGTGTGCACCCAACCGAAGCAAACCAGCTGGTTGAAATCCGCCAGCAGGATGGAGAATCCCTGAAGGATTACATCCAGCGCTTTATGCGAGCAGCAGCTGGAGCAAAGACAGTCGGAGACGAAGGAAAAATGATGGCTATAACTGCAGGAGTGAGACGCCGTTCTCCTCTATGGAAGAGTCTCCGTAAGGACGGGGTTAGAACCACCCAGGAGTTCTTGGACCGAGCTGATTGATATATCAAGCTCGAAGAGGCCATTGCTGATGATGGAAAATCCTCGAACAAGGGAAAGAAGGCCGCCGAACCCGCCAAAGCCGCCAATGGTTCCAAACCTGATGGCAACGGCAAAGGCGACAAGCACAGCAACGGTAATGGCAAGAACGGTGGAAAACGGCCGCACAATGAGCCTTCCACCTCCGACAATAAACGAGCCAAGGGTAATCGTTATGAACCTAGATTCACTAACTATACCGCCCTCATCGAGTCTCGGGGAGAGGTTTACCAGGCCACAAGCTCTAGTGTGCCTTACAAGAAACCTGGACCCATTCGAAAAGACATTTCGAAAAGAGACACTACCAAGTTCTGTCGTTACCATAACGACTACGGACATGACACTAATGAATGCAACCAGTTAAAAGACGAAATCGAGTTCCTTATTAGACAAGGACACTTGAGAAGGTACGTACGGGCCTCGGGAACTTCCCAACGAGAAGCTCCAGGTGGCAACGAGCAGACGTCCACACGCCAACGCTCGCCACCATTACAGCCTGCCCCCGTAGCCGGAACACTCTTAACCATCTGTGGAGGCCCGCACCTCACGGGAAATAGCGGAAAGGCTAGAGAACGATATGCTCGGACTCTACGTCACGACCAGGACATCGAGATGATGACTGTGGAGGACCGTGTGCCGAAAAAGGCTCGCTCAGAGGAATATGGGATAACCTTCTACGAAGGCGATGCCCAGCACGTCCGGTTCCCACATTCCGATCCGCTAGTCATGGACATCCAGATGGCTAATATGATGGTAAAAAGGGTATTGGTCGATACAGGAAGTTCAGTGAACATCCTGTATAAGTCAACACTGGAACGCATGAAGTTGTCCGTAAAAGACCTGGAGCCCTGCAATCAAACCATATACGACTTCTCTGGAGAAGGACTCGCCCTAGCCGGAATGATCAAACTCCCAGTAACCACAGGTACAGTGCCTGCCTCAAGGACATTACTCACCACTTTTGTAGTGGTCGATTGTCCTTCAGCATATAACGCCGTTATTGGAAGACCCATACTGGTTGATCTAAGGGCCATCATCTCCATGTGGCACCTAGCCATAAAGTTTCCAACGGACGCAGGGGTAGGGTGCGTCTTAGGAAACCAAAGGGAAGCCAGGGAGTGCTACAACGCCTCGATCACAAAGGCAAGAAGCGGAACATCGAAGAGCGCTACCCCAGACCGATTGCAAATGACAGAAGACAGACAAGCCCAATCAGGTGGTAACGTCACCAAATAGGGTGTTGCCCAAAGTGAGGATATAGATTTGGATCCTCACTTTGGGGATTTTGAAGAAAATGTTGGACCCATCGAGGACCTGGAAGAGGTCCAACTCGATGAAAAAGACCCGACCAGAGTCGTGAAGGTTGGGAAGAATTTAGAGCCTACCGCAAAGCAGGCACTGGTGGAATTCTTACAAGAAAACCAGGAAGTGTTCGCCTGGTCGCATAAAGACATGGTTGGGATAGATCCGGCAGTGATCAGCCATGTCCTAAACATAAACAAAGCCTTTCCACCTGTGCAACAAAAAAAGAAGGCTGCTCGATAAAGACAGATCAAAAGCCTTAAAAGAAGAAGTCGAAAGACTTAAAGAGAATGGGTTCATCAGGGTGGCATTTTATCCATCGTGGGTCTCCAATCCGGTGCTAGTCCCCAAGCCTAACGACAAATGGCGGACCTGCGTGGATTTTACAGATCTCAATAAAGCCTGCCCAAAAGACGGTTTCCCACTCCCAAGGATCGACCAGCTGGTCGATGCTACTGCAGGACATGAGATCCTCTCGTTCATGGACGCGTATTCAGGTTACAACCAGATCAGCATGCATCCCCCTGACGAGGATCATACCAGCTTTCGGACCGATACGGGCTTATATTGTTACAAAGTAATGCCCTTCGGGCTGAAAAACGCAGGTGCGACTTACCAACGACTGGTCAACCACATGTTCAACGAGCTGATCGGGGTAAGCATGGAGGTATATGTGGATGACATCCTAGTAAAGTCCAAGAAGGCAGAAGGACATGTGAGGGATTTGCAAGGATGCTTTGATGTGTTAAACAAGTATCAGATGAAATTGAACCCCCTCAAATGTTCCTTTGGAGTCGGATCAGGGAAGTTTTTGGGGTTTATAGTAAATTGAAGAGGAATCGAGGCCAACCCTGACAAGATAAAAGCCCTGATCGACATGAAGTCGCCAGAGAGAATCAAGGACGTACAAAGCCTGACCGGAAGGATCGCTGCCCTAAGTAGATTCATCTCAAAATCAACTGACAAGTGCGTTCCATTCTTTAATCTACTCAGGGGGAATAAGAAATTTGAATGGACAGAAGACTGCGAACAAGCATTCCAGGCCTTAAAAACACATATGTCGCAACCTCCCATCCTATCAAAACCAATCGAAGGAGAAACTTTGTATATTTATCTGGCGATTACCGAAGTTGCGGCTAGTGCGGTACTAATACGGGAGGAAGAAGGCGTACAGAAAGTTGTTTACTATGTCAGCAAAAGGCTTATCGGTGCAGAATTGAAATATCCACCAATCGAGAGATTAGCATATTGCTTAATTCTAGCCTCCAGAAAGTTGCATCCATACTTCCAAGCCCATCCTATCACAGTTCTGACCGACCAGCCCCTTCGGCAAGTCCTCCAAAAACCTGAGGCGGCTGGACGACTGTTAAAATGGGCAGTCGAATTGGGACAGTTCGATGTAACTTATTCATCGCGAGCAGCAATAAAAGGACAAGTCTTGGCCGATTTTATTGCAGAGTTCACCGAACTCCCCAGCAGTGAGCTGGGCAAACAGCCTGAAGCGCCCATGCCTCAAGACAAAACTCCTTCGTGGAAACTATTCACGGATGGTTCATCCAATGAATCCCACGCTGGAGCAGGAGTGATATTGATAACGCCCGAAGGGCATCAATTTCACTGCGCAATCAGGTTTGACTTCGCAGCATCAAACAATGAAGCAGAATACGAAGCGCTCCTCGCTGGACTGAGAATGGCCAAATATATGAGCATAAAAACGCTTGATATTTACAGTGACTCTCAGCTGGTCGTGAACCAAGTCCTGGGAGAATATCAAGCGCGAGGATTGAAGATGATGGCCTACCTTAATAAAGCGAAATATTTGCTAGCCCAGTTCACAAAGTACACCCTCCAGCAAATTCCGCGAGACCAAAATTCGAATGCAGACGCCTTAGCTAAACTCGTAAGTGCGAAGGATGCTGACACCTTGAACATAGTCCTGGTAGAAAGATTGAGTAGGCCAAGCATTGAAGTGGCCGAAGCCAACATGGAGATTCGTGCGGAAGATACGTGGATGACGCCTTACCTGGAGTATCTGACAAATGGAACATTGCCAGCAGATAGAAACAAGGCCAGAACTCTGCAAAGGCGGGCTACTAGGTACATACTGCTCGACGGTGTTATGTACCGAAGAGGATATTCAATGCCACTACTCAGATGCATTACATCAGAAAAAGCTAAGGAACTCATGAAAGAGGTGCATGAAGGCTTCTGCGGAGATCACGCTGGGGGGTAGAGTTTGACGAAAAAAGTTCTAAGACAAGGCTACTTCTGGCCAACAATGAACGAGGATCCAATGGAGTACGTACGAAGATGCGATAAATGTCAAAGGTTCTCCAAGATCCCACGAGCAGCTCCAAACGAGCTAAAGCAGATGCAGAGCCCGTGGCCTTTCGCAATATGGGGAATAGACTTGATTGGATCACTGCCAACAGGAAAAGGAGGAGTAAAGTACGCAGTCGTGGCAGTCGATTATTTCACAAAATGGGCTGAAGCTGAACCACTCGCAACCATCACAACCAAAAAAGTTCTTGACTTCGTCATCAAGAACATTGTATGCCGGTATGGATTGCCCAAGAAGATAGTTTCAGACAACGGGACCCAATTTGACAGCGACCTGTTCACCGATTTCTGCGAGAGGCATGGAGTTATTAAGAGCTTTTCTTCAGTCGCACACCCCCAAGCAAATGGGCAAGTCGAAGCTGTAAATAAAACTCTCAAGGACACCCTGAAAAAACGACTTGAAGAAGCTAAAGGAGCATGGCCAGAACAGCTGCCTGAAGTCCTCTGGTCGTATAGAACATCTCATCGAACAGCGACAGGGCATACCCCATTTTCTCTAGCCTACGGATATGAGGCAATATTACCTGTCGAGTTAGATCCCCCCTCACATCGGCGTTTGACCTACGACCAGGACGTGAACAGCCAGTTGATGATGGAGTCCCTAGACTCGATCGATGAGATAAGAGAAAAATCTCAACTCCGAGTTGCTGCTTACCAGCAAAAAGTCGCCCGGTACTTTAACTCCAAAGTTAAAGAAAGAAAATTCAACGTCGGAGATTTGGTGCTACGACGAGTTTTCTTAAATACCCGCGACCCCACTGCTGGAGTGCTCGGACCTAACTGGGAAAGGCCTTACCAGATTGAAGAAGTCCTTCACCCAGGCACCTACAAACTTGCACGCTTAAATAGAGATCTCGTTCCGCGCTTTTGGAATGGAGAACACCTGCGCAAGTATTATCAATGAACAGCCCTTTTTAAAGGACTGGCTTGTCTAAATTTCTCTTTTAATTTTTACAAGTTTTGCAAAGAGGGTTAGCCACGATGTATGGCTGACTGCTCGTATATGTAAGATTCTATTTCAGAATCACTCGTAAAGACATGTTTAGTCCATTTTTAATACGAGATTATAAGGGACTGAGCTCAGCCAGTCATTCTTGCCAACCTTTGTGAATTTATATTTACAAGTATTTGTTCATTACGTGTGTTATTTTGCTGTATTACAAGTATCAGTTTTACTACGAACAGGAACGTTCGAACAGGTTATGGTCAAGGCAAATGACCAAGGACCTAAAGCTCCTCGATCACTTGGGGGGCATATAAGACACATCGATAGCAAAGCATACTCTTAAGGTATGTAAACACATGAACAAAATAAGTGAAAGCATGCTACAGTACTTAGAGTATTTTTCAAAATTTATGTTTTGATAAATCATGCCAAAGTACTATGCTAAGTCCGGTCATACGGATAAATGTTATAATAAAATATTATAGCACCAAGAGTTAAGCTTTTACACCGCAAGCATCGCTGCTTGGATGTAACTGTTCAAATAATAAAAAAAAAAAGATTTACTGCCCGTGCAATAAAGTTTAAAAAGAAATTACAGTCTTTACACCACGACCCTTGGGTCGTATATCCAAAAAAGAAGAAAAAACAAATAAGAATTCAAGAGGCATTCGGGGCTGGAGGATCCTGAGCAGCATCCTGGTTAGTCACGTCCTCAACAACATCTTCTTCTTCCAAACCAGTGACGCTTGGAGTGGCAGGGGTCGCGGCTCTTGCCTCCTCTTCGGCCAGTTGGGCAGCACATCGGCCAGCTCCGCAGTTTTGACTTCCTCTAAAAGGTAACTAAAGTCGGCACCCTGATTGTGTTTCCAGAAATTGTAGAAACATCGGAGTGTTGTCCTCTTATACTTTTCCAGATTCTTGGAGTTGTCGAGCTCCAACTGCTTCACTTTGCCCTCGAGGGAGAGAATAGCCTTATCCTTGGTCTTGGCTACCTCCCCCAGATGCTTGATTTCGCGGAGCTGGGTTCTGCTGATCTCTCGGTACTCTTGCCTCAACTTGACTGCTGCTTCCTTCGCAGCTTCAGCCTTGGACAGCTTAGTCACTGCTGCATCCCTCTCTCGGATCACCGCCTCCAACTCCTTAGCATACTTAGCCTCAGCAGCCGAAAGCTCCTCGGCCGCTTTCACTTGGAACCTCTCGATGGATTTTGCCTTGACCTGCTCGATATAAGCCTGGGCTCGGGTACGGGCAGTAATGGCAGAAAGTAAGGCCTGTGCACAAGGAAAAAGGAGTCAGAACTTATCACGAAGACTAAAAAACTAAAGACTCAAAGAATAAAAAAGCACTTACGCTGGAGATTTCGTTCAAAGCCCTGTTCATGAGCTGATCGACTGACAGCTCTTCAGCTTGAACCATTGCGACCCTAACACGCTCGCCTTTACCAATGCGATCGAGGCGGTCCCGGGCGGATCAGATAGCATGGCTCATAAGTCTGGCCCCATGAGCTTCTTCACGAGAAAGATGCTCCTTGGCAGGCGCAGCTGGAGGATTCGGCCGAACAGGAGTAGTTTGCTGTTCAGAAGCAGCTGGAGGAGGAGTAGGAGTTCGCCCAGTTGGTGCAGGACTTTGCCCAGTTGGCGTGCCCTGAGGAGGGTCTTCTGGTCGACTTTTCTTGGCTGGAGGGCCCCGACTGGATTCACCAGTTCTCTTTTTTGGCTTCCGTATGAGTTGGGGGGTTTCTTCTTCTTCCTCGGCCTGATACATGTCGAAGATGTTGGGAGTCGACATATCTGTATGATAGTAAACACAAGAGGTTAAACAGAAAAGAGAAAGGTGAAAGTAAGTAATACAATAGAAAGAAGATAACAAAGTAAATACCCGAGCTACAACTATTGGTCGCTACACCATTGACTCTATTAGTCATATACTCATTTTCTGGCATGAAGAAGTCTGGCCCTAGATTTGGAGCACATGTAAAGTTACCATCCCCATCAAACATATGACAGGGAATCGGCAAACCATTTAAAAGCGAAATAAAGTTACCATTGTCATCAGAAGATTCTCCCAAGTCAACAACAGGCTCTGTGGCCTTTTCTTTCCCCTTGACTTGGGGAGCAGAAGGGCTACCCGTGGGTTCCCTGATCGTAACTCCTGTTGGCCTCCTCCTAGGAAGAGGCACAGGAGGTTGCTGCTCGGGAACCCCCTCGGCAGTGGCATCGCCCACCACGGGCCCTCTATTTTCATGGTGAGGAGCCAGGAGGCCAGACAACCTCAAGTTCTTTTCAAGTGTCAGGGTCTTGACACATTTTGCTGCATCAGACATCCTGGCCAGAGTATTAGACCTCGACACCATGCTTGGTGTTGGGGTCAGACGTAACCAAGGGCCTGAAAAACAGATCAAGTTTGAGAGAAAATAAAAGGAAATACTCCATGTTAAAGTGTCGACCAAGGCAAAGACAAGTTTGTACCTCCTCTCGCAAAGGCCAAGTTGTCACTGGTTATGTCTGGAGTAAAGAAGTACTCCTTGTTGTAATGCCCCACGTTTGATATATGGGTTGTACCACTCAAGAACGTCCGGCCGGATTCCTGGTGGCAGAAGTGGAAAAAGCCCGTCCCGTTGTGCTGAGGGTTGGACTTGAGGTCAAAAAGATAGTTGACCTCATGGGGTGAAGGTTCTGGCCATTTGTTAAGTTTGTACAGAACATAGAGTGCGGCCAGCATCCTATATCCGTTGGGAGTTATTTGAAAGGGAGCGACGCCGAAATAATTGGCCACCCCCACAAAGAAAGGATGAAGAGGGAGATAAGCTCCCGCCTTAATGTGATACCGGGACCAGGCGCTGTTCGCCCCTCCTGGACGGTTAGCCCTCTGGTCCGCGGCGGGACGTGTAATGGTTACCCCCGTGAGGGGGAATTTCCTGAAGCAGTTAGCAACCATTCGGATGGTCACTGAACTGGCTGGAGGAGTATACCACTTGACATCAGGCGGATTGCGATGACGAGGGCGAGCCCTAGTTTGGATATTAGGGTCAGGAACAAGATCTTCTCGACCACTGGTTGAGGGAGCCCTAGCCTGTGAATCAGGCTGGGCAGGGGAAGTAGTGTTACTTTCAGACTCGGGCCTTTTCTTGCCAGAAGATTTGGAGCGGGCCATTGGAGGGGAAGGGTGTGTTCTGAAAGAGGATCGCGAGAAAGGTATCTGATGGATACGATCAACTGGTTGTTCTTCTCCCTCGAGCAACTGAGCGAGGAGGTCGTCGTCGATGGGTCTCTCACCTCCCCACAAATCTGGCATTAAAATCTGCAAACAGAAGAATGGGGAGGTAAGGTTATAGAACTTTAGAAGGTTTTTTGGAATAACGCTGGTCGAGTATAAAAGTTAAGCTTTTATACAACAGCATTCTAACAAGAAACTAAATCTTTCTATGCGAACAGTTTGAAAAACGGATTAAAGAGTGAAAGTGAAAAGTTTTCCTGAAAAACTTTTTTCAACTCCCCTTAGGGCGGGAAAAATTATTTTTTCGCCTAGCTTAAAAATCGAAATGTTACTTCGGTTTTACGCCCTAAAAAGCATGATCCTGGGTTTCAAACTAACTCGTAAACCTACTCTGCCTACAAAACGTTCTATCTACAAGCACCTAAAACTAGAAGCTGAGAGACTTAAACAGTACGCCATGAAAAACATGCACCACGAGAAATTAGAAGAATGGGGTTTCAGGAACTCACCAAGAATAGTGGTCGTGAAGGTGGAAGAGAGGTCTTCAGAGATTAAGGAGCCCACCGTCTGAGTCGTGAAAGGCGCAAGAGAACGTTCGCCGGAGAAGTTAAAGCTCTGGTTTTTAGGGTTTTTGGCAGAATAATGGCGTGTGTGAAAAATAAAAGAGATGGTTCTGATGGTCTTATATAAGTTTGTCTCTGATACTAAAAAGGTGTAATCATTTTTTTCCTTTTTCGAAGTATGGGGGAACGTGATGGCCGTCGAAATCGTCTCTGGGGAACTGAAAAGTCATGATTAGACAGAAGTGGGTTGTTTTTTTCAAAAACACACGAAGGGTTCTGACACGTCAGGAGGGATTACCGAGGAGTCGCTCGTTCAAAGTTTATTTACTGTTCGTAGTAAATAAACTTTGGGGGGCAAATGTTATCCAATAAATTAGCATTTGTGACGTGGCAGATAATTCTCTTGACACGTGGCTGATACCTGGAAGGCGTCTGCTAGAGTATTGACTAGTATGCACAGCAGAAGCAGAACCAGCCTATCTCACCCACGACCAGTCTGGTCGGTGGTTCCGCAGCCAAGGCAACAATTATGGAAGATCTTTGTGAATCCCGAATTTATCTCATGCAATCTTCTGGATATCCGATTTATTCAGGGAGTAATATCTGTAACAATATTTTGTAACCCTCCTTGAGCCTATAAATAGCAAGAGATAGCTCAAGGGAAGGGGACCTTTTTTTTGGACTTTTTGGCTTCTGAATCAGAGAGATATAGAATTTCTCCTAGTCAATTTGTATTGTTTGTTGGAAGTGTTGAAACTCATTGAACTCAAGTTCTCTGATCACACTTTTGGTTCGTTATTAATATCATTCTAAGTGGACGTAGGTCATTATCAGATCCTGGGGCCGAACCACTATAAATCACTGTGTTTTCTTTACTTTTGTCATTACGTTATTCTCTATACATTCGTCTATATCATTCATATTTTGACTCCGTGTCAGTTGGCCAAATCGTGGGTCAACAACTACAATTTGTCCCTCACTCTCTAGTTAGAATTCATTCTAGCTAGAGAGTCTATAATGTCGAATTCTAAGCACCATGGGACTTTAAGGCTATCTAGCCAAACGGGGTAAGTGTCTAAGTAGCCCAGTGGTCGAGTGGGCCGAGTGGCCAGGTGGCTGAGTGGCCGAGTACGTCGAGTGGCTAGGGGCTGAGTGGCCGAGTAGGCCGAGTGGGCCAGGTGGCCGAGTAGGGCGAGTGGCTGGTTGGATTGAGTGGTCGAGTGGCTGGTTGGATTGAGTGGTCGAGTGGCTTGCCGAGACGGCTGTGTGCCCGAGAGAGATGTTCGAGCGGGCCGAGTGCTCCGTCGGGATGGCTGAGTGACTCACGTGCTTGGACCGAGTGGCCTGTCGATGAGATTGTGTGCCCGGAAGAGATGGCCAAGCATGCCGAATGTTCCACCCGGGTGGCCGAGTAAGTGGCGCGCCTGGGCTGAGTAACCTGTTGGGGTGAGTGTCCAAGTAGCCAGGTGGCTGAGTGGACCGAGTGGCTTGCCGAGACGGTTGCGTGCCTGGGAGAAATGTTCGAGTGCTCCGCCAGGGTGGCTGAGTGACTCGCGCGCTTGGGCCGAGTGGCCTGCCAATGAGGCTGTGTGCCCATGAGAGATGGCCGAGCGGGTCGAATGTTCTGCCTAGGTGGCCGAGTGAGTGGCGCGCCTGGGCCGAGTTCCTGCCGGGGAGGTTGTGTGCTCGGGAGAGACGGACGAGTGGGCTAAGTGCTCTGCCTAGATGGCCAAGTGGCCTACTTCTCGTGAACTTCATCTATCTTTGAAACTTTAGGTGTTTCCTAGGGAAAGTTGAGTAACTTTTGGTAGGGTCTCCTGATGGTTGACCACTTCTTTTTTCACCCTTGCATTCATGGCCTTATATGACCAATTGGGGATTTTGTGTTTGATCTTTTTGTAGTGGTGATAAATATAATTTTTTTTTGTTTTAGTTACTTTAGGATAGTTGTAACGCCCCAACTCCAAGGACCGCTACAGTGCACATTGTAAACAGTGCTAAACTCGCTAATCAAGCCATTTGGCCATAAACGTGTAACTAAGTGTGATTAGCGGTTTAAGGATTAAAAACTTCGATTGAGGTGTAACGTTTCACTAGAACGTTTACTGTATACATTGGGATCCCAAAAATATAATTTTAGAGTCTACTACAAAAGAATATTTACAACAGGCCGTTCTAAGCGGCAAAACAGGGTTCAACCCTAGTTCCACTTTCAAACCTCGCCCAAGTATTGGTGGAGCAGCTGCATATGTACACGTCATCACCTAAGCTCTCCAACTCAAGGATGGTTCAGCTTCCTTTTTCCTTTACCTGCACCACAAAGCACCCGTGAGCCGAGGCCCAGCAAGAAAACTCACATGCTCATAAACAGTTATATCATGATTTCAAATCATATCTGGCATGCCTAGCAATCATAGGTCTATTCAGCATGCAAATGAATTCAAACATATGCTGGGGTATCCAGGAAAAGAAAACATGGCCTTCTGATTGGAGGACTATCAAGTCAATCCTAATCAGATGAGTGTCGTAACACTAAAGGTTCTGATAAACCATGATGAGTGACCGACAAGCGAATCACTAACTCAAGTGGAAGGGTGGCTGTTGGGTAAGCCTCTAACCTTCAATAGGTTCTGGTAAACCATACTGAGTGACTGACAAGCACGTCACTAATTCAAATGGAAGGCTGGCTGTTGGGTAAGCCTCTAACCTTCAACAGGTCCTGGTAAACCATACTGAGTGACCAACAAGCAAGTCACTGGGGCCTCAGTGCCCAAGCCATGCATATGATGATCAAAATGATCATGCAGAGCCCGTAGCTCTGATCAGATGAGTGAATATCACTTTGAGGTCCTGGTAAACCATACTGAGTGACTGACAACCAAGTCACTAGGGCCCAGTGCCCATTTCCTGCAATGGCTCTATATGACTAGCCTTTGGCTAGATAAATGCTTGTTTATATTCATCGAACTTGAGGTCGGTCCTGCATTAATGCTTTTGGAGTCATTCAATGCAGAGGGTCGATTAGGTCCAATCGACATAGCTTGCACTACTCACTAGGGTTGTCATGTCTAGTGAGACAGCACAATGTGGCCAGTGCCCAGTACCACTGCCGAACCTGACTAATAAGTCACAGCTTCACAGTTGATCTAGCACCTTTGCCAAACCTGACTAATAAGTCAGTGCCATGCACAAGTAAGCAATGCTATCAATATGTATCATATGCCAATTATCCAAGAGTAGGGCACTCAGCATGCTTACTAAACAGTTGCTAGCATAATTATAATTATGCACAAACACAGAGACTCAAGCTCTGACCAATCTCATATTCATCATTCATGGCATGCCCTAATCACATGTTTCTCATGCATCACATGCATCACATTTAACCAACCAGCATGCCTCAATAATAATCATATGCAAATGGGCAAGATTGCCAAGCATTCATTATGCTATCAATGTTTACATTTCAACATCCAACATGCATCAAACATAACCATGCATGTCACAAATGGGGTGCAGTTTTCTTACCTTGGGTCCAAGCACAGGTTACCAACAAATGAGCCACAAGAACGATCCCGATTCCAAGCCTCTAGTGATAACCTAGTCACAACCATAATATAAAACCTCATCAAAATGAGTAAATAAATACTTCCAAACCCAACCCAAGCCTCCGAGACATCGAATCCCACTCAACTAAGTAGTAGGATCGATCCCGGGCCCTTAGAGCTAAGTTCCCATCACAAAAACCACCATTTAGTATTTTTTTCCCTTAAGGGCCGCATCCCTACATGGCCATGCCGCGGCCCGCCCCCCTGGCAGAGCCTCCTCCATCTTCTTCAAGCTAGGGCCGCGGCGCCCAAGAACAGGGCCGCGGCCCAACCTCGCACCAGCCACTTTTCTTCGTTTTTTTCATTTTAAAACCTTCCAAAAACCCATCCAAACATTCCCAAATCATTAAATCAAAGTTCCCAAACTTCTCAATGGTCTAAAACCACCAAAACCTGAAGCTCAAACAAACTAAAAACTCAACAATTCACAAAATCCAATTCAAGCTTAAAAACTTTTAAAAACTTAAAACTTAAACTTGAATTACCTCCGATTGAGTTGTTTCCAACTAAATCCTTCGGTTAATAAGCTTCTAATTCTCCTTAGGATTGCTATGCCTCGATCCTTGCTTGATTCCGAGTCCTAGAACTCAAGATACCTTCGAAAATGCGATCGGGAAACAAAAAGGGAACTTTTAGGGAGAGAGAACGTACAGAACGTTCTTTTTATTTTCTTAAAAGGTTACTTCAAGCTTAAGTAGCTTCCAATAAAACCTAACGCTTGGGGTCCCGAAAACACCCCCGGGGACATTATAGTCAAAACTTCCAGAATTTCCCCTGATCTTACTAACTCCCAATTTATCACCAAATATTAATTCCCATTACCCAATAACCCGGTAATGCTCTAAATACCCCTTGACTTACACCAAGTCAAGCTTAAATCCCGTTGTGACTTTCCCACTAGCTTACCTCCTAGGACCGTCTTGTGCTGGGTAGCCCTGGCATAACCAAATAATAACAAAGCACCACGCCCATTTCACATATATGCCAAAATTGACCGAAATGGCCAAAATATGAAAATCACCCAATTAATCACAAATGGGTTCACATGCATATTTAATACACCTAAACATGCATATTATCATTAAATAGCATAATAAATCAATTATGGCCCTCCCGGCCTCCTAATCAAGGTCCTAAACCTTATTAGGAAATTTGGGGCATTACAATAGTATTCCTCACATATGCGCGTCTGACTTATGTATGTCTGATCCATATAGTTCTCTCTTCTGACTGAGTGGTCTGTCTCACTAACTAGTAGATATTTAATTTATTCAATAGGCATATCTTGCCTTAAGGGTCCTTTCAGATTGACTGACTGACTAACTGGTCATTTTGTAATTTAATTGGTATAATAGTCTGTCTATCTGATTAATACGAAATATTTGCCTTGTATATCTTTGATATTAGGTTCGTCTATCTGACTGATTGTTGATAACTTGTTTTTTCTTAATTTTGCCTTAATGAATGGTTCGTCTGACTGATTGATGAGTCGTTTGGTGGTTCTTACTTGTGTGTCTAGTTGAATGTTTTGAAAGCTGAGGTAGCTTCGTTGGAGAATCGAATGTTAGTGATTGGGCTGGAAGCTGAGATCTAGTGTCATAGCATAATGGCCAGTGGATGGTAAGACTGATAGCTGGGATGTTTCTAAGTACATTGCATACTTTGAGGAATTGGAGAAGATGATGGTTGAAGAGATGACCCGGGCCGAAGAGTTAGCCACTTCTTTTGGTGTCATGACTACTCATGACCTAGTTGCGGATGACTGACTCCTCCTTTGTTCAAGCTCTCTGTTGGGGGATGACTGATTTTATCCCATCTTATGTATTTTTAGTTGTTGTATGGACTTTTTCTTATGTTAGCATTCAATGTTGATTAGATGAGTTGAGTACTTGGTATTTCCCGAAAAGGATGAGGACTAAAAATACACCCCACGATGGTCGCCAAATTGTAGATGTGATTTCCTACAATTGATTAGACGGGCACCAGCAACCTATCAAGAACAAAGAGAGAGACGAGAGTTCAATTGGGAGCACTAGTGAAGTGTCAGCCAAAGGGACTCTGACGCTCAAGTTAGTTGAGTTGTAACGAAAGCTTATTGAAAGTAATAAAACTATGATATAAATAATGATACGGTGATGGATGGATGAGTAGTGGACTGGTCAAAGTGACGATGGCGACGACGGCGGGACTGAATGACTAGGTCTAGTCCGGTCAGATCAGACTGACTAATTCGACTTGCTTGACTGGATCGCTGAGAAAGAGAGTAGTTGTTGTTTCAATAAGAGAGTAAAGAGAGTCAAGTAATTATCAGATGTCTCATTCTCAACCCCTAAGGGTCTTCTTTATACTCATTCTCTTCTTTCTGTTCTCCCCTCGTCTATCTCGCCCATTTGACCCGTTCTTAGTGGTTCCCTCTGATTTTCATGGGAAGAGAGGCGTGCATTTTGATTGCTTCAATGTCCCTGACTGACTAAATACACCCGGACTCAGATCTGGATACCAGCTAGCTCGTTTGGATGGCTGAGCCCATTTACATAGGTTTGGGGCCTTACTTGCTTATTGGGCCTGGCGAGCTAGTCTGGCTAACTAGATGGGCTTTAATTGTAAACAAATTTTTTCCACTACAATATTAATTAAATATATTTCTTTATTTCTATCCTCTCTCTCATTTCTCTCTTTCTTCATCCCTTTCTTTACCACTGAACCTGACAGCCCTAGTTGAACTACATCAGCTCTTCCATTGTGATTGTATATCTGAGCTTTGGAGCTTGGGGCACATGGGCAGATATGATGTAACATCCCTAAATTCCCTAATAAGGCTTAGTGCCTTGATTAGGGGGTCAGGAGGGCAATAATTGATTTGATTACATTATTATGTGATTTTATGCATGAATAAATTAATTATGTGTGTTATATTATAATATGATTGTATTTGCATGCATGTTGGCCCGTTTCTTAGTAGAAGGACACTCTTGTGATTTGGTCCGTTGAGGGCATATATTTGAATATATATATGTGTGTGTTATATGATTGAGACCACATTGTTATATAGATATATTTGGATTCTTCGGCACAAGGCGATCCTAGGGAACAAGTTAACAGTTTAGTCATAATGGGGTTAAATACCTGGCTCGGGGTAAACCTAAGAGTATTTCGGTAATTTAGCGCATTAAGACAAATATTTTTTTTTTAAATTGTAACAATAGGTAGTTATTTTCAATAACTTTTTTTTTATATTGATTAATATAAATTTCTTTGATTGATTCTTTATCCTATTATTTAATTTTTTTTACCTAATTATATTAATGTTAAAATATGATATATGTATATATATATATTAATATTTACAAATTTCTTATTTAACTTCAATTTGAAATAGATTGATAATTGCTTATTTCACATTTAATATTTACTTTTTCTAATTTCACATTTAATATGTAATTTTTCTAATGTCACAATTAAAGTTGTTCTTATTTCTTTTTACGCATTATATTATTCATATCAAACAATATCAAACTTAATATGCTAAATCTTAGTTATTGATGTTATTGTGTTATTTAATGATATTATGTTTTTATTAAAGTTATTTTTTATATTGGTTATTTGACTGTGTTTTATTATGTCAAGTCTTGTTTTATTGAGTTCTCAAAGTTGTTGAAGATTATTACGGATGTTGAAGTATAAAGCATTAATAAAAGATAAGTTTTAATTTTTATTTTTTATTATAATTATAGGGTGAAATATTTAATTTTAAACTATTGTTATTATTATTATTTAACATGTTTGTATCATTGTTTTCTCTTTATTTCATTAGCAAAAGTTCAATACTCATATCAATTTTAGTTTTTGATATTTTTTTTTGTTATTCAAGGAGAATGTGTGACTTTAACGGTGCTATTGGCAATAGCTGTACTTTACAGATAAGTTTTTTCTTCTTTTATCCATTACAATTGGTAATTTTATAATTGTCGTGGTATTTAGTATTATTGTCCTTTAAATTTCATCATTCATTCAATTTCATTAACTAATAGTGTTTTTGTTTGTATGAAATTTTATTTTGTATGTTGATTCTCAGTTATACAAGCAAAATGTGTGTAGTAGATAGTGGCGCTGGATTTGATTCTTTGGCTAATCTTCTGGTCGATGTTGTAGGTACATATTGTTTAACAGATATGTCTACTTTTGTCAAGAGAGTTATATTTTACAAACAAGTTTGTTATCTAAATTTTCAAGAGTGTCCATAATCTATAATTCGTCATTTCATGATTACCTAAGCATGCTCTTAGGATGGAAAGACGACTTATTTGGTCAAAAAATATTCTTAATTTTTTTTGGATATTTATTTCTAAGTTGTAGGACATTATGATATTTTTCAAAGAAGTTTTCATTGCTAAAAAAATTAATAATGCAATAATTGAAGAGGACAGGCAGGCAATAGCCTCATATGGGTATTACGTGAGCATTTTTTCAATGCTTTTATTCTACGTTTTGCACTTGCAAAAAGTTCCTAATCAACCATCAACACATAAAAAGGTCAAAATATTATCCAATCGCCATATATTGTACTCAACACAACAACAATTATAGCACGAAAAAGAAAAGTTTAAAGTTGTTCCAAACACGGCCTTTGTCTTTTAGATAACAAAGAAGTGAGTTAGGTGAATAAGGGGGTGCATCGCATTCATCAAACATAAGACAGAAAATAAAATTAAAGAGATATATAAATTATTAATATGGCTCTACTATGAAGAGGGGTCTACTTAAATTGATTGAGTTTTGTCAATTGGCAATAGGGGATTATAATCATTAACATTTTGCTTAGGGATTATTGTATTCAGAACAGAACCCACTACTTTACTTTTTATTTAACTTGAATATCACATCATATCATATCATATAAGACAAAATTATGAGACTATCATTCTATGCAAACTTTTCACTTCATATTCATTCTTAAGAAAATACAAAAGTTTCCATTGCATATAGTCAAAGATTTCTCTCTCTTGTGCTAACAACAATGGCTATTAGGGTAGCTAAGGGAACTATAATATATAGATGACCTATCTTGTAGTGCAAACTTAGATAGTAAAAACCTTGGTATTAACTTTACAAAACTATTGCCTAATTCCATAGAAGACTTTATGCTGATGAGTGATCAGAATCCCCACCATACTTTCCAAAATGTGGCCACCAACCAACCCAAAAGGGAAGATAAGTAGTCAGAATTCACTATATAATATATATTTATATATTACATATATTATGAGTGAACAGAGAAAAAAATCAAGTCATGACCAATAATAGTTTAATCTACATTTAAAGACCAATATAGAATTAACATTTAGTTTATTTGCTCTGTCAATTTGGCAATGTCATCATAGTTCATGCATCAAACCAAAAACTATACTTGTAGAGTAGAGAAATTAATCCATTTGGGGTAAACTTACAGGTCATTTCTTTAGGCCACCTATTCTCTTGTTTGTATAAGAAGTACTGAGGTTAACAGAAGATGAGATGAAGCGTTGAAGATCATAAATTTGGTGGACCAAGAAAGAATCCAGTTTCCTATCTATAAAGATTGGAGGAGAATAATTCTATGAGCCAAGGCTAGGCCTACAATATAAAACTGTGGACTACATAAAATAAAAGGGGAATTGGTCCAAATGGAAGAAGTCACAAATAAATAACAGAACATTCCAGTAGAGTGTAGCTTTATTTTGGTTGGCTTAAGAAACATAAACAGTACTTGACAGTTCATCCATCCTAATCATTCATATATTTTGGGGCCACAGTAGCTAACTAGATATTGACATTACCATTGGGACAGGTCACAGGACAACAAGGAATACTAACAACTGATTTATAGTACTTTTGTTTTCTGCTCATTCACATTGATTAAGAACAGAAAAAAGTTCTAACTCAAATGACTAGTTACAATTGAACTCTTTTTTCTCTTACCCTGAATTTAATTTAATGAGTACGAAAATGGTTTAAAGAACTTCAAAGTAATAACGGTAGCTGATGTCATTGGAGAGAGTTGATTACTTCAATGACTGGGTCAAACCAAAACAAGTGAAAAAAAGAAAAGCTGTACTGGAATCTACCAGTTCCAATTCTTACCTAAAATTTATATGCTAGAATGAGAAAATACTGTGTGTGAATACACATGAAGTGTATGAATACACATGAAGCTATAAATGGCCATTATACCCCACAAAAATGCTCCCACCTTTCTCAAAAGTCTTACCCTCTTCCATAGTTCCAAAGCTCGAACCTTTGTCTATTCGCTCCCACTTTTCTCAAAAGTCTTACCCTCTTCCATAGTTCCAAAGCTCGAACCTTTGTCTATTCGATACACAATGTTGGAAAAAAGAAATATTATATGTCATAATTCATAATATGTAAAAAGTTTGTTGCCTTTAAACTCATCTTTCTATATTCAATTCAGTTCTCTACATATATATATATATATATATACATGGATAGTTAGACGGCTATAGATAAATACAGCTTTCACTTCTCCAATTCTCTCTCTTAAAACCCGAGAGAGGAAAGGGAAACGTGTAGCCAACATTCTGCTCACCTACCTCTTAGAAGTCATCTTCGTCTAACAATTGAAGTACCTGTGAGACTCGTTGATTCTTTCTCCACGTTTGAATAGCCAAGAATTTTTTGTGTCTGCAATTATAAACGTTTTGTGGGGTCCAAAATCCACCGCCATTCTCGTCTGCCTTGACAATGTGCTACTGGGTTTCCCCAGAATTCAACAACAACATCCACACAAACCACAATCTCTCGCATGAGTCTGAATTCTCCTGAGGGTGTTTGCT
Organism: Humulus lupulus; assembly: GCF_963169125.1. Lineage (NCBI taxonomy): Eukaryota > Viridiplantae > Streptophyta > Magnoliopsida > Rosales > Cannabaceae > Humulus > Humulus lupulus. The sequence continues at coordinate 18,576,983 of NC_084800.1, read as the reverse complement.
AATCTGGGTTCAAAGAGATTTGGGCTTCATTAATGGCTTTAATGGGTGCACCTATCTGGGTTTCTGCTAAAGCTCCTTGTTCTCAACTGGGTGTGTCGGATTTGGGGTCTAGTCATCGTTTTGGACTTGCTTTGAATTTGAGGTATGATCTTGAGAGATTACGCAAATGGGAATGTTGTTGCTTGAGCGCTTTAACTCAGAAAGCCATCACTTCTGTTGAAGATGAGAAGCCATATGCGCCTGTTGCTGATACGTCTGCCGATACTGAAGAGACTCGGGACAATGAGTCTAGGGGATTTCACAAGGATTTGAACCTTCTTCCCAGTAAGTTTAGTCTCTACCTCCCAAAAAAATAGTATTTTGTTCAGTTTTCATTTTGGAGGATGATAACTTTCACATAAGGTGGTTTGTTATGTATCACAATTGTGATTTATTTAACCTTTTGGGGGATTGAATTTTGATCTTTGAAGAAAGTTTGTGTGAAATTGATATCCAGACTAGTCACGTAGTTAGTCAGGAATGTGGACTAAATTTTGGCTGTTGTAGAAAGCTTATGGGTGTACTGATGTTAGGACACGCATTACTGAAGATTTGATTAAGAAGTTTGGATACAGTGAAAGCAAAACAATAATTGATGATTGGTAATTGGTAATTTACATTACAGGTTAAAGGAGGCGTCAATAGGTGGTTTGTTACATTCTCGTAGACAAAGCAAAAGAACACCTGATTCATCTATTCAATTAGATATTTTTGTCTTGTTTTGTCTTAATCTTAAACTGGTTTGATTAGAATGAAAGTGTATCACACAGTGAACAATTTATAATGATTGACATTGTTTTAAAACAACTTTTAAAGAAACGAAAGTAAAGTGACAAACAGAACAAGGACTGCCTCATGTTCCCCATTTTCAAATCCAAATTGTCATTTAACAAACTAATAACTGTCTCCATGATTGTCTCTAAAACTCAAGGGTCATCCTTAATTTCGAAATACTAACAAGTTGTATTTTCATTCATGGATCCTTTAAAAGGTTGAGCCCTGTGTCATACCACTTAAACTTGGAACCCAACAACTCATGTGACTAGTTTGATAGGTTGAATGTAGCACATACTATCTTGCCTTTGAGTTCCCTTTCTGGTTATTATTCACATAAAATATATATATTTGTATGGAGAGAGAGAGCGAGAGAGAAGTATTCTTCCTGTACTGGTATTCTATCTTTCTTCATGATAAGTATTCTCCCTAAACTGTTTCTTGCTCAATTTCAGAACCATTGACTGCAAGTGATCTTTCTTCCGCTGCTAATGATGGTTCAAAAGTACGAGTAGCTTACCAGGTATATTGTCTGATCATCTGTTGTTCTTGATGTATGTAGTTTCTTTATTTTCTTATGGTAGCTGTGTTGAACCTGTTTAGGGGCTACCAGGAGCATATAGTGAGGCTGCTGCGTTAAAAGCATACCCAAAGTGTGAAACTGTGCCTTGTGACCAGTTTGAAGCTGCTTTCAAGGTTTAAAGGGTTTATTAATTATTGTCAATCATTAAATCTCTTCATTTTTTTTTAATGTTTCCTGATTGTTTCAAAATCTGATTTCACAGGCAGTTGAACTATGGTTAGTAGATAAGGCAGTTCTTCCCATCGAGAACTCTGTTGGTGGAAGCATTCACCGTAATTACGATTTACTCCTTCGACATAGACTGCATATAGTCGGAGAGGTGCAGTTGCAAGTGAACCACTGTCTGCTGGGACTACCTGGCGTAAAAAAAGAGGACATAAAACGTGTTTTTAGCCATCCTCAGGTTGGTTTTGTATCTCAAAAGCTATCTTGGACCTTGCAAAAGTGACAGAGAGATCTGCTGTGGTCGGTTATCTCATATTCCATTGCCCCGATGATTAGTATCACAGGCTCACAGCATCTACAACACTTGGTTCTGGTGGTTTATATCTCTATCAGATTGTTGCTTAAGTTTGAAACTTATCCACTAAAAGTAGAAGTGGATTATGAGTGGAAATTAAAAGATGGCGAAAATTGAAAGTTTTGGTATAATAATTTTAGTTAGAGTACAACTTACGTGACTTTAGGATTGACCGGTGCAAAAATGTGTGGGTTTTTTCCCCTGCATTTATACAAACTGTAAATGTATACATGGAAATTTATATAAATATAAATAATATATTACTGCACCTACCTATATACGCACTATTTTTTCTGATTCCTTTGAAGGTTTGTTTCTAAAGTTCTTATTTGCAGGCTCTTGCTCAATGTGAGATGATGCTAAGTAATTTAGGCATTATGAGAATCAGTGCTGATGACACTGCTGGTGCTGCACAGGTTAGCATGCAAGTTTTTCTGTCAATATATGCTGTAACTACAAATACAATTAGAGTCTAAAGAATTCAACTTTTATGCAGATGGTGGCTTCAATTGGCGTTAGAGATACTGGTGCTATTGCAAGTGCTCAAGCTGCAAAGATATATGGGCTTGACATTCTTGCAGACAAAATACAGGTAAGGCCTTCTCTTTATATTTCCTTCTTGATCGCCGAGATAATTACTAAGGGTATGAAGATAGTTCGAAACTTTATTGTACTGACATCATTATAAATAATAACAATCTGTATTTCTGCATAGTTTTTGGCCCGATTGAGAACTCACTTGTAGAGCATGAACAAGTACACGCATAAAAATGACAAATATAACCACTGTGGTCAGCATGTGTAGCATGCTACATAATTTTTGTTTTTTGGGGGTGCTGGAAGTTGGCTATTACACTCACCCAATTGATATGCATGGAACACTGCAAACTTAACCCGTTTTACATTCCAATTTCACAAGTTTTTCCATGAGAATTTATAAATACAACAATGTTAAAAGACTTTTTTTCCACTTCCAGTTTCTACTATGGATTCAAAATGTATTTATTTTTTTTGCTTTTTCCCCGACCTATGATAACCAGATATGTGTATAACAATATATGTAATGCAGCTTGAGTTGATTTGTTTCTCCATTGCATTGTCCAGGATGATGACGATAACATTACTCGTTTTCTAATTCTTGCAAGAGAACCCATAATTCCAGGAACTGACAGACCATATAAGGTTCTTTTCCCATATTTTCTTCATTTGCTGTTTGTGGCCCATGATTGTATCTCTTATATGTCATGAAGATTAACACTATGCTATTTTCAGACAAGTGTTGTTTTCACTTTAGAGGAAGGTCCCGGGGTACTATTTAAAGCCTTGGCAGTGTTTGCTTTGAGGGACATTAACTTGACGAAGGTACATTCATGGAAGAATTTGATTTGTTTATAGATTTACTTATCAGGAGTTCAGCCAGTGTATAATCGGTTTTGATTTTTATCTTCTCACTTTTTTACATTTTCAGATAGAGAGTCGCCCGCAGAAACAGCGTCCTTTAAGAGTTGTCGATGATTCTAATGAAGGGAGTGCCAAGTAAGGATGTTTCATATTGCCCTTTCTTTTTTCCACATTACTGACTGCCTTTCTATGATGTATTTTTCGTTTTAAATGAAGTTTGCAATTAGATTAAAAGAAGAAAATTGAATAGTAAAGCTACTATATGGGGGAAAACTTGTGAAGCTTTTAGGATAAATAAGATCATTGTACATTTGGCTGATTTAAATTAAAACATGAATAATCATGTTTTTTAGAAATAAATTGCTTGTACCATCTTTCGTTGTTTTAGTACTAATCAAGTCCACATTTCCCCGGATGGAGAACAATAGAACCTGCTGTTTTACATAGTCAGGCAGACGTACTAAATCTTGGAGAATTTGCCCCAATAAACATGCTATGGATTTTCCATTTTTCACAAATTGAACCATTTACTGTCACAGATACTTCGACTACCTCTTTTACATAGACTTCGAAGCTTCTATGGCTGAGCCCCGAGCTCAATATGCTTTGGGACATTTGCAGGTCAGTCAGTGTTCTTTAATTCCTTTGGAAATATCTCATTTGAAGATATATATTTAACTTCCATGGAACATAGGTACTATAGTTTGGTGCTTATTCATGAATTTTTCTACAAGTTAAATAATCTCAGCACAATCATGAAAAAGTTGCCTACTTGTTATGCAGGAATTCGCAAGATTTCTTCGTGTCCTAGGTTCCTATCCAATGGACACATCTCCATAAAGAGGGAAAATGTTTTTGGGTTGTCACAGCTGTTGGGGATGAGAAAGACATGGTTGGACCTTCTAGGTTTGTAAATACATGTGATGATATAATGAGAGCTGGAAGATAATAACCTTGGAGCACTGAATTTTCCAAGTTAGGAGGAAAAGTTCAATTCATTTTGTAAGGTTTCTTATTTTATTGATTTTTAATGTATATCATTCTTTTTGTTGGTTGAAATCTAATGGAGGTTTTCGGGACGCTACGCCATAAAATTGGAGAGGCGCCAGCTTTACTTTCATGGATTTGTGTAATCAGCACATCATATGAGATAGTTCATAACTCATTTTCTGGTTCTTCTACCATTATTTAACATTGCTGGTGGCAATTATTGAATTTAATTTCCTTGCATGAATATCTTTCTTTCTTTATATGTTATAAATGTGGGTATAAATTTTTGGTTTAGGTTAGATTTAACATTTTTTATTATTTTCTAACACTATTAGTTTTAAAAATAAAAAGTAATAAATAAATCATAATAATTTCTTATTACATGTTTTAAAATATTATATTAAATTATTTAAATTACTCTATTAATTATGTCTTCAAAACTATAACAAAAAAAAAAATATATTTAAATTTATTCTATTCTTTCTTTTATTAATTATTTATTTTGTCATTTAATATATTTTTGTATCAAAATATATATTTAATAGTAACCTAAAACATAAATATACATATTTATCATTTTGTCATTTAATCTTTTTAATGAGAAATTACTTATTTTAATTTTTCTAGTCAATAATATATATTTATATTTAACTTTCTGTTTACTTTATTTTTTAAATTTAAATAATTAAATTTGATCAAATAAACTTTTTAAACTCATAGTTTAATTTATAATTTCTTAATATTTTATTATATTTAATATTTTTTCTAAAATAAAATTAGAAAAAAAGTATTTAATTTTAAAACTAAAGTCACAATATATAAAATATAAATCAAAATATAAAAAATGATATATACATTTTTGGACATTGTGTTTGATCGCATTACGTGTGTTTGACCCTATGTTTTATAAAATGATTCAAATAGACTTCTAAATTTAATTTTGATGAAAAAAAAAATTGAATACAACAACTCAACGATTAGACAAAATGATTTTATTTTTATTTTAAATTATTAGTTTAATAAATTATTTATAATTTTAGCTTATAAAACTTTGACCAAAATCAAATTTAGGATTCTATTTAAAACATTTTGTAAAACACAGGTTCAAAAAAATCATTTATCAAAACACTAGATCTAAACAAGTAATTGGACAAAAACAGGCAAAAAAGAAAAAACTACTTAAACTTATATATATATATATAAAAAAAAAGAATCCTCAACCCTATAAAAAATACTAAAATTTATAAAAATACTAAACCCTATAAAAAAAATACTAAAATTTAAATTATTATGAACACTAAATTTTCAAATTAATAAATAATCTACTTTAAATCCATTCTATATTTTATATGTAAAAAGTGTTTATCTAACAAATTCTTAGTTTAACTATTTAAAAATAATTATATTATTTTTTAAAAAAAACTTACAATATTTTAGCTTAATTTTATTTAATATATTTGTGTTATTCTTTTATAGTATATAAAATTATTTATTTATTTAAAATTTAAATGATAATTAAAAACAATAAAAATAAATTAATATATTTTCTAAATAAAACTAATCAACAGTCGTGCTTTGATTTTACCTAGCATATAGATATGTAAATGTTTATATAACCAAAATATCTCAACTCAAGCATAGGCAACGCAACTACATGAATTACACTCAAACATCAAATCCTTACATTCGAACCATGACATTTTAGTTGATACACATCCTGAAATGAGACAGAGTAACATAGAGGCAACCTATTAAACAGTCGTCACTGGTTGCTTTCCCTCATGCACTCGCTTATTCAAAGGTGAAGATGTCTCATTCAACCGAGCGAAGCAGCTACGCATTGAGTTCCTTGAGAAAATCTACATTGTCGACCAAAACCTACAAATACCGAACAAAATGAACATGAGACAGGCTTAACAATAACAACAATCGAAAGCATTATTTATATATGAAATGAGTCCGAGAGCTTGAGTCATTTCGCCCCACATAATTAGAAATATATCAAACCACATCTATCCTTGCATCGAATTCCACCAATTGTTTTGTAATAGCTAATGCAGAAGAATTTCAGCTAAACATTTACTTTAAGAATTTCTACATTGGCACCATAGTTGTTACATTATTTGGTTTAGTTATCTTACTTAATTTGAGTATTAAAATAGCTTGTCTCAAGCTTAACTTATCTAGAATGTAATATACAAGGCTATATAAATTAGTGCAAACTCACAGTCTTCCAGCCATCTGGGTCCAGAAAAGAGGTAATCTTGGTGTTAAGCCCAGGAATTGGTCCTGGTTGTCGAGTAATCTTCCCTCCGAGCTCTTGTATAACCGAGTTCACAACCTCAGCACTCTTGTATACATCGTCTGTACCAATAGCAATCTGGTACGATTCAAACAAAAACAGATTCAGGATGAAGACAATGTTTTCTAAGTTGAGGGCAAAACATAGAAGATGCAAAACAGATATTTAATAACCTGTGCATATGCATTTCCCTTGGTGTATTCAGTGACACCGTAATTATAAGTCAACTCCAGAACAGTTGTCTTCTCCTCTTCTGCATACCCCATCATGGCAATGGAGTACTGCAAAGCACATGAAACAGAGGATCCATAAGTTTCAAGCAACATAGCTTAAGGATAACATAGATCCTATCCATCACTATTCTAATAATTATAATGTCACGGACCTTGTACTCGGGCCTATCAACCCTCTTTACAACACGCATACCCAAAGCCTGCATAAGATGAAAAGCAAGAAGACAGTTGGTAAAGTTCTAATCATATTACGAATGAAATAAGAGTATAGATCCCCATAATCATGTTGCAATGACTCATGAAAACTATTAATAGAATGGTTTATCTTCACAATCCGACAGTAAAAAATTAACATAGTTTGGTAACATAATAGGAGTGCGAAATTGGTAAATAATTCAATTAACAAACTATGCAATGATTTGAGGGAGCGGGTGGATAAATATATTAAAACCATATCACCTTTTCATAAAACTTGACAGCACGCTCCAAGTCCCCAACACGAAGCATAACTTGACAAAATGGCTCAGGAGTTGACTCCCGTTGAATAAGCTCAAAAATATAACCATCAGGATCCTTCACAAATGCAATGACAGACTTTCCACCTTTAACAGGGCCTGGCTCCCTGGTGACAATGCCACCCTTCGCCTTAACATGTTCAGCCAGTTTGTAAACCTGGTGGTCCATGGAGATTATAATTCATTCCATCACCATGAAAAACCCAAATATGAGAACTTTGTAACATGTATAATAAGACTTACATCTGGAGTTGCTATAGCAAAATGTCCAAATCCAGTTCCAATATCATATGAAGACACCCCATAATCTGTGATCAAAACAAGAAGACAACCCTTTGAAAAATATATCAATGAAATAGGTCAACATTTACTCCTCTATGAAAAGATATCACATCTACTTTGCCATTTGCCAAAAGAAACCCTGCAAAATCTTCCTTCAATACCTTGCTAGGGAATTTCCTTCTATAAGAATCTCACAAATTTTGAAAATATCATTGCTAACACCTTTATTTTTTTATCTCTCAAAGGAAAAACAAGATCGTTTCACCTGCGACTGGATATAGAGGTTGGATGCAAGTTCCAAAAACCAATTACTACATCTTTGTCGCTGTTTTCCGCGTTCTATCAGTGAAATCGAAAAAAAAGCAAGACTCCCATTTTAAAAAATTCAAAGAAAACCACAAACACCACTGCAAACTGAAAAATACAAACCAAGAAAATAACCAGGTCCCTAATAATTTCTAAAGTAAGAGCATAGATGCGACAGTTTTAGTTTTTCTTTTTCTTAAGATAATTTGAAGTAGGACTGAAAACAGAACTATAAAACATAAACAAACATTTCATCAATAATTTTTAATTGAAAAAAAAAAGGCATTACTGTAAGTTAATTCCACAACAAAGTTAGATTCTTCCGGGCCAAAGCCGAGAAAGGCATTCGAGTATTTCTCCTCTGGAATATCTCTTTGCCTCAACAGTTTCATTCCAAAAACATCAGTGTAAAACCTGAAAATAAATAGAAGATTAAAATAAGAACAAAAACTGAAATCACTTTCATATAAATACATAAATTTAAACTTTGATAAGAGCTTACTTGATGGTGCGCTCAAGATCACCCACACGATAAACAACATGAAGCATTCGGCGCTTATCCTTCTTAGGCCATTCCAACAACTCAGCGCTGGGAGCAACAGCTGCTGCAGAAGCCTCCGCCATATCCAACAAATGTAGTAATATTTGGCTGTAAAATATATATATATTATATTTCAATATCTATAATAAATATAATTAAGTCAAATGCAATCTAGTTTCTGGAATTTCACCAGAAAATTGAGTCATGAGATCGCCAAATTAAAATTCCCAAATCTAATTGAGAATACAAGGTTATTTCATTAAAATTGATCCTGACATGAAAATGTATGAGTTCAAGCATATATGTTGATAATTTAGTCTCATTACCCGATCAACAAAAATTCAAAACTATAAAACCAAAAATTGGAGAGAAAGCTTACCAGACAGAGAGAGTGAGGGAGTGGAATATGGAATGCCCTAGAAGCAGAAGCCATCGTAGCATTTATATAATAGACCCAACCGCACCTGCAATGATATTTGCTAAACCGACAGTGACAGTCTTGTTTGGTTGTTCCTAATCTTGTTTATGGTTACTATGCAGAAAAAGGAGCAGGTGAAAATGTTGCATTTTGGTCCTCAATTTAATTAAAATTGGTAATTTACGTAACGGATAAACTTTTGAATCGCTGCTTACAGAAATATAGATAGATTAGAAAGGAACACGTGTTCCGTGTGAAGGAGAAAAAACAAAAAAAAAAAGGAATAGTGAAAATTGGAATGGGAAAGAAATTGTGGTTGGAAATTGATAAGTGGATTTTGAGAACGGAATATTAGGACAGATGCGCATGCACGTGTTGTCTCCGTCGACCGTCACTTTTTTTTTCAAAGGGGAACAGTCAGGTGTTTGATTGCAAAAGAAAAATGAAATCATAATGGTGATAGAAATAAAATGAAATAGAATTTTTTTGTTTTTTTTTTTTGTGTGGTAGAGACTTTAGAATAGAATGAAATAATTGAATAAGTATTATTATATTTAAATTAGATGAAATTTATATTATTTTTACTAAAATATTATTATTCTACTCTTATATATGATTTTTTTAATCAAATTATTATTATTATTTTTAAATGTTTCTTTTATCTTATATATAAATTAAACAAATAAATAATATATATTATACATAAAATATGTAAAACAAAGTACAATAAAATATCATTAGTACTGTTGACGCAGTTATTCGGCAACAGATAATTAAGAGAAGAAGAGAAAGAGATTAGTACTAAAAGTAGAACCGTCACAGATATGAAATCTTTTTGGAAAGAACTAGGTGACTCAAGACACGTTTTTAAGTGGTTCGAAGGTTAAAATCCTTCTACTCCACTAGTCAATATTATTGATATTCTCTGGGTAATTGGTTTACAAAGTATATAGTTCTTCAAAGACTATTTTTTCCAACCCCTATCAACTCCCAGGGTCTCCATATTTATAGGAGAAGGCACCTGGAAGTTGGTAGGGAGGTCATCCCGTGACCTTACCATTTGTCATATCAAGTCTGTGATATTCATGATTAATTCCTAAACCTGACACACAAGTGTGGTCTAATCAGTATGGAAGGAGATAATGGGCCGCACGGCCCAACTCGTCCGTGGGTGTCTGAATACGCATGTTCCTGCTGCGTGTCCGAGAAGTCAGGGGGATATCGGACACGTGATGGCAGGAATATGCACGTTTATCTTGCGTGTTGACTTCCCATAGGGTCAGAGCTTCCTGAGAAGCTCGCTACCGGAGCAGTCCATAACTCGAGCTTATCCGTCCGTGGCCGTCGGATGTTATTCCCAGCTCCTGGGGCAACAAGTGCGAGCTGGAAACAGGACCCCCTCGAGCTAGAAAGGGCCCGTCTTGGAAATAGAGCCTCTGGCCTGTGGGAGCCTCGGACTAAATCATGTTTAGTCCGAGGCTCGTCCTGCTAAACAGCCCGCGTGAAAACCAGGGCGTACATCTGCCCCCCAAGCTCCTGCTCGTGGTCCATGACGTCAGATATGGGAGACCATAGTAGGGGCTTTTAGACTTCCCCCACAACCCTTCGTATTCCACGCTTTTCGCAGGCGTCTGATACGTGGAACGCCGTGGGTGGCGACGGTACACTCTACGAGAACCGCATTAAATGGCCTAGCCTACTGTCCAGCCGTCGTTTCACATTTCGAGTGGAGGGTCTCCCAAGAGCCTTTTACACGTGATCCTTCCCTTGTATAAAAGGGGGTGGTCATCCCACGCACGGGCCACCTTACCATTCAAAACCTCTCAAATTTACTTCTTTTCTCTTTGACCTTCCGAAGAACAAAACCCTCATTTCCATTGCTCTCATCTTCTCCGTTCACGAAGCTTAAGCGTACGAGTTCCTTCAAAGCCTTGGAGACCACTGTGCCAACGAAGCTCCTACCCGCGCAGCAACCTCGCTCACCATCTAACCATATACTGTAAGTCTTCTGTCCCTGTTTATTTTTGAAAGCATGCCACTGTAGCTTAGGTAAAAATTTTTACTGTAGCCACATGCAGGGGTTTTCTGGGTCGCGCGGATATGGAGGGTGACAGCCCTTCTTAGATTAGGGCACACTTGCCATGGGACATCGTCTTAGAATATGGGTTCCATGGTTCTCTCTTAGGAACAATTTCTGGGTAGGATCCTTAGGAATTTTGGGTGCAAAAACCAGGTAGCTTAGGGAATACGCCTTAAAAGCGGTTTTGCCACGCCTTGCCTGTTGAAACTTTCCCCCCAAGGCAATTTTTTACTCTGAGTCCTCTGACACACGAATTCCGAGTAATCTGGGATCTGTTGAGGGCATAGGCGCGTGTTCCTTGGAACGCGTGGCACCACTCTCCACGGGCTGGGCTTACCCCAGCTCGTGTACTTAATATTTGTTTCACTCTCCTGCTTGGGTCGCCTTTTCTAAAGTGTTTTCTTTTGTTCGATAGGCGACCAGATGGCTCCAAAGAGAAATCTGCCACAGAAGAATGTGGGAAGTTCGTCCTCCCAGCAGGATAAAGGAAAGGCGGTGGTGACCAGCTCGCCAATTCCTCACTTTGGGCCGGCAGTGGAGAAGCAAGCCGAGGTGGCCCCTGACGCGTTTTTCGAGGCGGAGAGAATCGTCTCGAAGATAACCGACCAGGCAAAGATCACCAAAATCTTCCTCAACCACAACATTCCTCTGGGGATGACCTCCGTGATCGCCCGACCTGCTGCGGATGGGGAGCGGAGCTGCACGCCGCTCGACGAGTCGTTCGCGGCCTGGAGCGGTGAACACTTCAAGGCAGGGGCCTTCCTCCCCCTGGATCAGTATTTTGCTGATTTTCTGAACTATGTGGGGTTGGCCCCATTTCAGCTCCCCCCCAACTCATATCGTCTGCTGGCGGGATTGAGGTATTTGTTCCAAAAGCATGAGTGGGAGGTCCCCACTCCTGCTGATATTCTATATTTCTTTTGCCTCAAAGCCAGCCCGGACCAGCGGGGGCGAGGCGACGGGTTCTATTACTTAACCCGCTTCCCTAACACAGCAGCAGTGATCGAGCTGCCGAGCCATCCAAACGACTTCAAAGACCAGTTTTTCATGTCAACTGGGTTCCGAAACTGCGACCATCACTATTTCAACCGTCCTCGTAAGTGATCCTTGATTTAGCTCGCCTTTTAAAGGTTATCTTATTTTAGCTCTTCCCTTATTCCACTTCTGACTTCAACCAACCTTGCAGCCATCTACGCGAGGACCGAAAAGTCTGTGACCCTCGGGGGTCAATACGATACACTGGCGAACTTGCCCCCCAGTGAGAAAGACTACCGCGCGCTCGTAACGGACGAGACGATGGTATTCTGCAAGCTGATTTTCCCAAATCAGACTTTGAATTTGAAAAGGCCCCGGGGGCCTCCCCCAGCTCGCGACAACAGACCGATCGTCGCGGAGGAGGTCGCTGACGACGAAGGCGAGGAAGAAGGTGAGGAAGTTCCTATGGTGATGAACAGGAAGAGGACCTTGGAGGTCGCCCATGGGATGAGCGAGGAGAGGGCCCAATCCGGAGCAGCCGCGGGTCCTTCCGGTCAAGGTAACTCTTACTTATTTAAGAACGTAGATAGGGCCACTGCAGACCCCCGGCTGGTTAGGTTCAACCCTAGGCAGCTCGTCCATCGTCACTCAAGGAATCCGGACCTGGACACGCTCTTGCTCCATTGCGTTGACCAGCTCGTGCTGGACAACCAAGAGAGTCGGCCTAAGGGTACCGTAGTAGTAGATAATACCCTAGCCTTTAGGTCGGTCCTCTTTGAGGAGTACGGGACCAACTTACGCACGTGGCCTGCGCTCCAGGGGGGCATCTATGCTCCGGGGATTAGGCAGTATGTAGAAGAGTCCAGCCCCGAGTCAGAACCGGACCTAGAACCTTCGCCAGTTCGCGAGATAATCGTCCTAGGCTCTTCCAGCTCGGGGGGTAGGGCTCCCTTAGTATTTGCTTTCTTATTGCCTTTGAACCTTTTGTCTTTATTTCTGCATGATTGCTACCTTGTAATGACCATGTTTTTTGTTCTTAGCAGAAGAGATGTCTCAGCCCGGGAATAGTCTGCGGGGCGTTGTGTTCGGTGGGAATCCCCCAGCAGGGCCGAGGTTAAAGAGGCTTCGCGAGTCCAAGAGCTCGGCTGGGGCCTCCACCAAATCCCCGGCTAAGGAGAAGGAGAAAGCCCCGCCATCCCAGGTCGCGGGGGCGAACCTCCCTGTTGCCAGGACAGGGCTCATGCACCCGCCACCCCAACGATCTCCACTAGCCGCCCAGGACGAGGTAATAGAGGTCGGGAATCTGGCCGCGGCAACCCCGGATGTGCGTATCCCGGTCGAACCCCGGGCTCTGGAGAAGATGCCCGAAGCATTTCGGGGTTCGGTGTATGAGTCGGCTAGCTACGCCGTCAGCCATTTCTATAATATCAGGGAGAAGGAGCTCCGGGCCATCGAAACAACGAGCCCGGTCCGAGTTATAGAGTCTGCAATGGACATGACCTTAACGGTAAAGTGCCCCCTTCTTTTAAGGCTTTAACACTCACACGCCGCCTTTTTCCTTCCAGTTTGTTAATTTATCATTATTTTCTTGCAGGGCATTGCTGCCGCATACAGAGGCATTGTTAGGACCAAGGCCCAGCTCGAGGGTTTGGAAGCTGATCGCCAGACCGCCCTCCAGGAGTCTCAGGAGGCGAGAGACGCGCTGGCGGCCTCTAAAGCCGAGCTAGAGAAGATCCGCTCCGAAAACCAAGAGCTTAAAAACTCCCTGGCCGCATCGCGGACAGATCTTGAGGCGGCGAAGGCCGAAGCCCAGGCCTCCCAGGCCGCCCTGAAAGCCGAGCGGGTCGTCTCGGAGCAGTCCTTACAAGACCTGTTCTATCACTGCTGGTCCCACAATCCGGACGCGGACTTTTCTTTCATGCCGCCGGACCTCTGGGCATTCTTGTTGCCGCAGCTTCAAGCCCGCCTAAATAAGGAGGTTCCTCCATCGGAGACTGGAGAGGCCTCTGTCGCGGCGGAGCAGGATGAGACCGCGACCTCCAAAGGGCCAACTGATGGGGCTTAGGACACTTCTTGTTTAAGTATTTTGAACTCTTTCTATTGTAATTCTCTTTTTTATGTGAGGCGTTTCCGCCTCGAGACAATTTGCTCAGCCAGTTTGACATATATATTTTTATGAACTTAGTTCGAGTTAACTTTATCCGTATCCCGGGCTCTTTAAAGAAGAACCACGGTCAACAAATTTTAGTTAACCTCTAAGTTTTGTGACCTGGTTAAGACCAGGAACTTATTTTGAAAAACTTAGTTTGCGTCAACTTTTATCCGTATCCCGGGCTCTTTAAAGAAGAACCACGGTCAACAAATTTTAGTTAACTTCTAAGTTTTGTGACCTGGTTAAGACCAGGAACTTATTTTGAAAAACTTAGTTCGCGTCAACTTTTATCCGTATCCCGGGCTCTTTAAAGAAGAACCACGGTCAACAAATTTTAGTTAACTTCTAAGTTTTGTGACCTGGTTAAGACCAGGAACTTATTTTGAAAAACTTAGTTCGCGTCAACTTTTATCCGTATCCCGGGCTCTTTAAAGAAGAACCACGGTCAACAAATTTTAGTTAACTTCTAAGTTTTGTGACCTGGTTAAGACCAGGAACTTATTTTGAAAAACTTAGTTCGCGTCAACTTTTATCCGTATCCCGGGCTCTTTAAAGAAGAACCACGGTCAACAAATTTTAGTTAACTTCTAAGTTTTGTGACCTGGTTAAGACCAGGAACTTATTTTGAAAAACTTAGTTCGCGTCAACTTTTATCCGTATCCCGGGCTCTTTAAAGAAGAACCACGGTTAACAAATTTTAGTTAACTTCTAAGTTTTGTGACCTGGTTAAGACCAGGATAGGACTTAGTTTGTGATAACTCTTATCCGTAGATAAAAATTAACACCTAAGTCGTTAAGGAGACCTGGTTATATCCAGGTACCATATGCCCCCCAAGTAACTGGGAAAGGGTCTTTTGTTGTTACTTTAAAATTACACTTGCAAATAACGAGAAACATTTGATTTTTATTTATACATGGAAGGTGACCTTCTAGGCCTTACAAATGGCTCATTGATAATATTTCTTTAGGTGGATAGCATTCCAAGTCTGCGGGACCGCCCCTCCACCAAGTCGAGCTAACTTATAAGTTCCCTCTTTGATGACTTCGATGACCTGGTATGGTCCTTCCCAGCTTGGTCCCAAAACCCCATCTTTGGGATCTTTCCCGGCCAGGAAAACTCTCCTCAAGACCAAATCACCGACGCTAAAGGCACGTATTTTGACCTTAGTGTTGAAGTAGCGAGTGATTTTCTGTTGATAATGGGCGAGCTGGAGTTGTGAATCCTCTCGCCTTTCATCCACTAAGTCTAAGGAGTGGCATAGGAGCTCGGGGTTCCCGTCTTGGTCGTAGGACCAGACCCTGTGTGACAGGACCTTCACCTCCACGGGGAGGACTGCTTCACTTCCAAAGGTTAGGGAGAAAGGAGTGTGACCCGTGGGAGTCCGATGTGAGGTCCTATAGGCCCACAGAACTTGGGGGAGCTGTTCTGGCCAGATCCCCTTTGCCTCATCTAGCCTCTTCTTGAGGCTTGCCTTCAGAGTTTTATTGACAGCCTCGACCTGGCCGTTCGCCTGGGGATAGGCCACGGACGAGAAACTTTTCACAATTCCGTGCCTTTCGCAAAATTCGGTGAACAGATCGCTGTCAAATTGAGTGCCATTGTCGGAGACGATCTTTTTGGGTAGGCCAAATCGACATATGATGCTTTTAACCACGAAGTCTAACACCTTTTTCGATGTTATTGTCGCCAACGGCTCTGCTTCGGCCCACTTGGTGAAGTAGTCAATGGCTACCACGGCGTAACGGACCCCGCCCTTTCCGGTGGGCAGGGCGCCTATTAGATCTATCCCCCAAATGGCGAAGGGCCAGGGAGACGAAATCATTTTTAGCTCGGTCGGAGGAGCTCGCGCAACCGTGGCGTACCGCTGACACTTGTCGCACTTTTTTACATATGAGATCGAGTCTTTGGACAGAGTCGGCCAGTAATAACCCTGCCGAAGGATCTTCAAGGCCAGGCTTTGCCCCCCAGCGTGATCTCCCCAGAACCCATCATGAACTTCTTGCAGGATGGCCTTCGCTTCACTTGGAAGAACGCACCGGAGGAGAGGTAAGGAATGCCCACGTCGGTACAACACCCCCTCGACTAGCGTATACCTCGGAGCTTGATAAAGGACTCGTCGTGCGTCGTTGCGCCCTTCGGGTAACTTGCCCTCGACGAGGTACTCAACAATGGGAGTCATCCAGGTCGGCCTGATGTCAATCATTTCAATATCTGCTCGATCTCCGTCTATGCTGGGATTCTCCAAGAACTCAACTGGCACCAACCCCAGGGTTTCTGTCTCTCCCGAGGTGGCGAGCTTGGCGAGAGCATCTGCGTTGGCGTTCTGCTCCCGAGGTATCTATTCGATCGACCCTTGCCCAAACGTAGACAGTTCAGATTTTACCTTAGCCAAATAGGAGGCCATCTTGGGACCCCGCGCCTGATACTCGCCTAGAACCTGATTCACCACGAGCTGGGAGTCGCTGAAGCATTGGACAGAGCTTGCCTTTAGCTCACTAGCTATCCTAAGTCCAGCTAACAAGGCTTCGTACTCTGCCTCGTTGTTAGACGCCTTGAACCCGAACCTCAGTGCCGAGTGGAATCTATGCCCCTCTAGGGATATCAGAATGATTCCGGCCCCGGAGCCGTTCTCGTTAGATGAGCCATCAACGAAGATCTTCCACGATGAACTTGAGGAGGCGACCTGAGGTGAGTCTTCTGATGGGATCTCATGGAATCCCGCGCATTCTGCCACGAAGTCGGCCAAGGCTTGAATTTTTATGGTAGTTCGGGGAGTATAGAAAATCTCGAACTGACTGAGTTCGACCGCCCACTTCAGCAAGCGTCCCGAGGCTTCAGGCTTTTGCAAAACCTGCCTTAAAGGCTGATCGGTCATGACGTGTACAGAGTGGGACTGGAAGTATGGTCTGAGTTTTCGCGAGGCCGTGATTAGGCAGAACGCCAGTTTTTCCATCAATGGGTACCTTGACTCAGCTCCGAGGAGTCTCTTGCTGATGTAATAAACCGGTTTCTGAGCCTGGTCCTCTTCTCGCACCAGAACAGCACTAGCTGCGTCCTCAGTGACGGCCATGTAGAGGAAAAGAGGTTCTCCTACCTTGGGCTTTGACAGCACAGGCGGCTCAGCCAGGTGCGTTTTTAGGTCGAGGAATGCGCTTTCACACTCTACTGTCCATTCGAACTTCTTGTTTCCCCGGAGCAGGTTGTAGAAGAGCAAACACTTGTCGGTCGATTTGGAAATGAACCGGTTCAGTGCTGCCACTCTTCCTGTGAGGCCTTGGACATCTTTCCACGACCTGGGGGAAGGAAGCTCGAGCAGTGACCTGATCTTGTCGGGGTTTGCCTCGATTCCTCGGGTATTGACTATGAAACCCAAGAATTTCCCCGATGCGACACCGAAAGTACACTTCTGAGGATTGAGCCTTATGCCATATTCTCGCAGTATGTTAAAGCATTCTTCCAAATCGGTGACGTGGTTGCTGGCAATCTTTGACTTGACAAGCATATCATCGACGTACACTTCCATGTTTTTCCCGATCTGGTCCACGAACATTCTATTTACCAGCCTTTGGTAGGTAGCCCCGGCATTCTTAAGACCGAACGGCATGACCTTATAGCAATAGACATTAGTCGGGGTCATGAAGCTGGTATGATCCTGGTCTGCTGGATTCATTGCGATCTGATTGTAGCCCGAGTATGCGTCCATGAAGGACATGAGCTCATGCCCCACCGTGGCATCCACCAGTTGATCGATCCTCGGTAATGGAAAGCAATCCTTGGGGCAGGCTTTATTCAGGTCGGAAAAGTCGATACAGGTCCGCCACTTCCCATTGGGCTTTGGAACTAACACGGGATTGGCAACCCAAATGGGAAATCTGGCTTCGCGGATAAAGCCACATTTTTTGAGCCGGGCTACTTCTTCTTCAAGGGCTTCGGCTCGGGTTGTCCCTAAACGCCTCTGCTTTTGAGACTTGGCAGGGACGCTTTTGTCTAGGTGGAGCGTGTGCATGATTACGCTCGGACTGATCCCTATCATGTCCTCGTGCGACCATGCGAATACGTCCAGGTTTTTCCGCAGAAACGCAGTCAGTTCCGCCTTTCTTCTATCGCAGAGGTTCTTTCCGAGCTTAACCTTCCATGACGGGTTTTGTTCATCGATGCCCACCTCCTCGAGCTCTTCAATAGCTTGGAGCTCGGACCTGTCCTCGCCTACTCGGGGGTCAATGTCCTCACTTAGGGCGAGCTTTTCGTCTTCGGAAACCCGAGGTTTTTCAATCTCAGGAGCCGCCTTGGGTCCCTGAGATTCCTCTTCATCCTGAATGGCCATCGTCACCTGCCCGGGTTTAGATTTTCCCTTCATGGAAATGCTGTAGCATTCCCTGGCAGCGAGCTGATCGCCCTTGATAGTGCGGATCCCTGTCGGAGTAGGAAATTTCATGGCGAGGTGCCGGACGGAAGTGATACTCTCAAAAGCAATGAGCGTAGGTCGGCCCAAAATGGCGTTGTAAGCAGCGGAGCAGTCAATGACTACGAATTCGAGTAGTTTGGACACGGTTCGGGACTCGTCTCCAAGGGTGATCACTAGCTCAATCGTCCCTATCGCTGCTGATCCTTCCCCTGAAAAACCATATAGCATCATCGAGGTTGCCTTCAGCTCGGAGACGGTCAGACCCATTTTTTCTAAGGTGGACCGGAATAGGAGGTTCACCGAGCTCCCATTGTCCACTAACACTCTCCTTACTCTCCGGTTGGCGAGCTGGACTGCTACGACCAAGGGATCGTTATGAGGGAATTGGACATGGCTCGCGTCTTCCTCCGTGAAAGTGATCGGTTGTTTCTCTAATCTTTGTTGTTTTGATTGACGCTGTTCCGGGACGAACTCCGCTCCATTGTGGGCCTTCAACTCATTCACATACCTCTTCTGGGCACCTTTGCTCGTGCCAGCCATGTGTGGTCCTCCCGAGATGGTGGAAATCTCTCCCTCGACCACGGGGGGAAGGACGTCCTGATCTACCCGAGGTCCAGGTTGACTGGCTGGGATCTCCGGAGCGGGTCGACTTGTCGGGACCCTGTTCCGCGAGTATTGCGCCAACGGACCTGCTCGGATGAGAGTCTCGATTTCATCTTTGAGGTGCCTGCAGTCGTCGGTATTGTGCCCGACGTCGTTATGAAAACGGCAGAATTTGGAAGCGTCTCTCTTTCCCTTAGGGTGTTTTATTGGCTCCGGCCTTTTCCAGGGGACTCGCGTAACGTTGGCCAGGAAAATATTCTCTCTGGTCTGGGTGAGCTCGGTATATGTTGTGAACACGGGCTTGAATTTATCCGCGGACTTATTCTTCTTTTGACCGTGCTGGCTGTTTTCACCATTTCCTTTTCTTTTGCCGCCACCGGTCTGGTTACTCTACGCGACGTCGGGAGTCGCCACTACGATCTCTGTTCCCGTCCCAGCGGGCTTCTCGAGGACCTGGCTGGTCCCCGCGGCTGAAGCTTCAGCTTCTTCCAAGTTTATCCACTCTTGGGCTCTGTTAAGGAATTCACTAACCGAGCTGACCCCCTTCCTTTGAATATCCTTCCACAGATCTCCGCCTACTAGGATCCCGGTCCTCATAGCCATGAGTTTGGAGCTGTCGTCGGCGTCTCTGGCTCGAGCAGCGACATTTGCAAATCTGCTCAAGTAGGCTTTTAGCGTCTCTCCAGGTTGCTGTCTCACGTTAGCTAGGGAGTCGGCCTAGACTCGGGCGGCCTGAGAGGCGCGGAATGCCCTCTTGAAGTCGGCCGAAAAGGTCTTCCAGGAGCTGATTGACTGCCTTTTACTTTGTTTGAACCACTGCCTGGCAGGTCCAGTTAGGGTGGAAGGAAAGATCAAGCAACGAAGCTCTGGTCCGATGTTATGAGCCATCATTAGGGTGTTGAACATCCCTAAGTGGTCAGATGGGTCTCCATCCCCGTTGAACTTTGACAAGTGAGGCATACGAAAGCCAGAAGGGTATGCCGTTGCTGCTATATTGGGGGCGAAGAGTTCCATCTCATCCCCTGAATCATATTCGTCTTTTTCTTTCTCCGACAGGAGCTTCTTCATCAGCTCCTCCATCTGAGTTAAGCGCTCTAGGGTTTTGTCCTTAGATCCTGGGTTATTTCGGGGCTGTTCAACAGCTCCGGACCCGTTGTACATATTAGGCGGGTTGTTGCCCCTCCTATCTTGAGATAGGTCGTTTGGGGCATTCCCGCCGTTACGTACTTCAGATCGGACCCCAACTGAGCGGGCCTGGCTACCATCCCTAACTCGATCCTCTCTGTGAGAGTTGAGGCGATCTCGAAGGTCGCCTCCCTGGGTAGTATGGTGACTTTGTGCTGAACTTAGCCGCTGGCGCAGGTCTCCTCTCGAGAGATCACTCCGTGCACTACCGGTCCAGTGACTCCTGCTGGACAGGCTCGGGGTGCGTCTTTGGCGGCTCCGACCTGATCCCTCCCCCGGCATCCTGCTGCGCCGGGAGGGCCCGGCTGATGGCGGGTCTCTTCTACTATTTCCGTAGGTCGGGATGTCTCGGATGGGCTGAGGAGACGGATATCTGATGGGAGAAGGAGGATGCCTGACCGGAGAGGCGATCCTAGTGCCGTCAGGACGGACTAAATTAGGTGGGGGCCTCTCGGCCCTGCCAGCTTGCTGGTTTCGCGCTGGGCGAGCTGGACGAGGAACTGGACGTCCTTTGGGGACGGGCTGACGTCTCCGGATCCCCTCGGCCCTCCTTTGGGAACTTCCTCGATCTCTTCTGGGCGTCCTCGAGGAAGGCTGAGAGCTAGGGGTTGACGTCCTAACCGAACGGCTGTACTGCTGATGTTCGGTCCGAGGCATTTCCCTGAAGTTCGCCTCTTGATGGTGCGGTGAAGGGGTGGAGTTGGCTGCAGGGAGTCTACCCGAACGGCTATGCCTGGATCGATTACTCCGGCGAGACTTAGGAGCCTCGCCTTGCCTCTCTCCAACGTTACCGTTGGTTGTGAGAGGGGGTAGTTGTAACGCCCCAAACTCCAGGGACCGTTACGGTGTGCCTTGTAAACAGTGCTAAACTCGCTAACCGAGTCATTTGGCCAAAATCGTGAACTAAGTATGATTAGAGGTTTAGGGATTAAACATTTTGGTTAAGAGGTAACGTTTCACTAAAACGTTTAGCATATACATTGGGATCCCGAAAATAAAGTTTCAGAGTTTATTACAGAAAATATTTACAACAGGCCGTTCTAAGCGGCAAAACAGGGTTCAACCCTAGTTCCACTTTAAACCTCGGCCGTGGCGAACGAGCAGCTGCATATGTACACGTCATCACCTAAGCTCTCCAACTCAAGGGTGGTCCAGCTTCCTCTTGCCTTTACCTGCACCACGTAGCACCCGTGAGCCGAAGCCCAGCAAGAAAACACAATATAGCATGATATAATATCAACTATAACCATAGTAACCATTTGGAACCAATGGTCCATCCAGATAGGTGACAATAGCCAAAAGTCACAATAATGAGCATCGCTCCCTCTAGCCACGTGACGATAGGGTCACCGTGGCTCAACTGATAAGTGTTTCTTTCATAAGATTGGTTAGGATAGGTGCATGGTGATTAGTCACCAACATAACCTTCCTCACGACTCTAGAGTCGAAACTATGGACAACGTCCCTTAGCCATGTGACAAACGGTCACCGGGGTCATATACCTTGGCTATAGTCATCTGGTCGTAGACCAGGCAAGCGCTTATAGTTCTCATTGACCTTCCGGTTGGTCTAGCATTAATACCCCATATGAGTCATTCAATGCCGACCTCGATTAGCTCCAATCTTTAATCGGCCCGGCGTTCACAACGCACTGCCACTTCTGACCCTTGGGTCGGTAAAACGCGACCAGTGCACAGCCCGTGGTGAACTTAACTGATAAGTCACAGCTTCATAGACGGATCTGACACCATTGTCGATTCTGACTAATAAGTTAGCGCCATACACAGGTAAGCCATGCCACCAAACATATATCACATGTCCAATGTCCATAAACAAGGTATTTAGCATGCTTACTAACAGATACCAGTACAATTAGGACTATGCAATAACACAGAGACTCAAGCTCTGAACAATATCATACCCAGTATACAAAGCATGTCCTAATCACCTGTTTCTTATGCATCATATACAATACATCCAGCAATCTAACATGCACCAATAACAGCCATGCATGTCACGTTTAATAACCCGCCAACATGCATCAAGAATAGCCATGCACGTCATACATAATAATCAACCGACATGCATCAATAATAACCACGCATGTCACATATACACAGGGTGCAGCTTTCTTACCTCAAATCCGAGCTAAAACCAATCTAAGAACGACCCTTGAGAACGATCAACTTTAGTCCTTTAGCGGTCACCTAGTCATAACCAAATAAAATCTCCAATTAATGAAAATCACCAAAGATAGGGTCTTAACCTAAACCCCACTCTCGGGACCTCGAAACATGCCCATACGGTGAGTAGATTCGATCCCGGGCCTTAAGAATTGAAACCCCAAGCCAAAAGCCCTTAAAAACACCCAAAACAGGGTTATGAGGAAACAGGGTAGCGCTACAGCGCTGCCCTTCTAGCGCCCCAGCGCTCAAGACAGAACCACAACCGCCCTGCTGAAACCCTGTGTAGCGCTATAGCGCCCTCTAATGGGCGCTGTAGCGCTACCCCCAGACAGCACCACCCCTGAAACTTCCTTCTTCGATTTCCTCAATTCTAACTCGATTCCAAAGCTTCCAAATCCCATTTTTGGTGCCAAATGAACCCAAAAACCATCCCCACATGTCCTAGGGACCACAACCCCAAGAACCCTAGCCAAAACTCCAACCAATTCCCAAGTTTCCAACTCAAAAACCAGCTGAAACTTAACTTAGAAAACAGAGTAAAACCAGGAGTTCTAATGGCTAGAAACTCACCTTAATCTTGGCAACACACCCTCTTCAATGGTGGAGCACAGCCCTAGCTTGGCTAAGCTTGGTTCCTTGGCTTAATCCCACAAACTGAGCTTGAAGATCCAAAGAGAAAAGAGGAAGAAAATCCATCGGGAGAGAAGGAAAAGAAAACTCTGTTTTTGATACTCTTCAACAGCCTCAATGGCTGATATATATCTCTTAAGGTAAAAAGACCTAAATACCCTTAGGTCTAAAATAAAACCTTAATAGCCACCAAGGGCAAAACCGTCCTTTTGCACCTATTTCATTAATCACATTTAACACCCTCCAATTCCCACTATTCTCAATAACCGCAAACACCAATAATCCATATCCCATTACCCTTTAATTCCCGGTAATGCTCTAATCATTAAATTCACCCCGAGACTCACCCCGAGCCCCGAACTTATACCCGTTATGACTAGACCGAACTCTCGCATCTCATGATCGTCTCATGTCGACTAGCTCGAACCAATCCACCTTATAATGTGGCTATATTAATTAATCACAATCATGCACCCAAATTATGCAATTACGCCCACAGCGGCCAAATTACCAGAATACCCTCACAATAATAAAGTCTCCCATATGCATGCATCCACCATCATATAATAATATAATTCACGTAAACATGCATATATTCATTAAATACTATAATAAATCAATTATGGCCCTCCCGGCCTCCTAATCAAGGTCCTAAACCTTATTAGGAAATTTGGGGCATTACAGTAGTCGACTCAGAATATCCTGGATTTGCTGACCAGCTGCTGCTAGCTGGCTCCTCAGCTGAGCATTCTCCATCTCCACCGCAGTGTAATAACATGGATTCGGATTAGGCGGTCGGGGCGCCGAACTACCAGTGTCGTCTTGGCCAGCCGGCTGCTTTCCTGGCCTCTGCTGGACTTCAGGAACTTGCTCATCGGGGAGGGCAACATGGCGGGCCTCCTGCCCATCATGCTGTTCTGTCTCGTTGCCATGTTTGGATCGAGTGGTCACCATAGTTGTATTTTTGTGGTAGTACTAATCGGACTTGCTCTCAATGAAAGCACCAAACTGTTGACGCGGTTCTTCGGCAACAGATAATTAAGAGAAGAAGTGTAACTCCCATTTTCTTTTTACAAATTATAACAATTATGAAAGATAAGAGAAGATATTTTTATTCATTTTTGAGTGCATTACAATGCTAACCGAATGTTAGAGCTATTAAGTAAAGTGGAAGAATAACTAATGAATATGCAACTATAACATTCATGGGCATTTCATTAGTATAATACCCATAGAATGATGCTAAATACAAGCAAACAATCACTAAAGTTATGAAAAATAAAGAGAAATTCATGTTTTGATGATGAATTTTATCTAGAAGGTTAAGAGATGAAGAAGTTGTGCAAATAAATGGTTGAAGGAACAAGTATTTATAGGGCAAAAACTAGCCGTTTATGACCGTTGGTGAATAGTGTTCATGACCGTTGGGGGTGTAGTTGTTTTCTATCATGGGATTTTAACAATTCTAAGTTGTTGAAGTAACCAATAGGTGGGAATAATTAATTTATGGGTGTTAGAGAAACTTTTTCAGAAAAGTTTGTGAGTCAAAAATGCTAGACTAAGTAATATAAGAAGATTGGGAAATTTTCATTTTTTTACTATTCACCAGGTACTATTCATAGTGGGTCCCACAGTGGGGTCCGCAAGGGTCCCACAGTAGGGTCCACATGGGTCCCACAGCGGGGTCCACCCCATGGGTTCCACATGTTGATGCAGTAGTGACACATTGATGACTTAAGCAAATTACTATGCTTGATATTTTGAATATGTTATTATTCCACTATGCTTATTATTTTTAATATTTTATTAGAATAGTATCCCAAGTTTTTCCTATAAATAGCCCTTCCAAAACTCATCTTGAAATCACAAAAACCTCATTTCCTTTCTCTTACTCTACCCAAAAATATTCTTAACATCCTTCTAAAGTTCTAAACCTCGGAGATCTAGGCGAAGTTCTGTCCATAACGCTAGCCTTTTAGGTAAGCTCTTCCCGAGCCTTTCTTTTAAGTTATTTAGTTATTATATATGTATAGATTATTTTACTATGCCGTTATAATGCAAAAATTTATATATAGATTAATTTACTATGCCGTTATAATGCCAAAATTTATATATAGATTATTTTACTATGCCGTTATAATGCAAAAATTTATATATAGATTAATTTACTATGCCGTTATAATTTATGTATAGATTATTTTACTATGCCGTTATAATGCCAAAATTTATATATAGATTATTTTACTATGACGTTATAATGCCAAAAGTTATATGTAGATTATTTTACTATGCCGTTATAATACCAAAAATTTATATATAGATTATTTTACTATAATGCCAAATTTATATATGGATTATGTTACCATGCCATTATAATGCCAAAATTTATATAGATTACTTTACTATGCCATTAAAATGCTAAATTATTTTACCATGTCGTCATATTTTACAAATGCCAAAATTGAAATATGAACTATTTTTTTTATGTATCCTCATAATAGTAAACTTATATAGGCTATGGTCATACTTTGGACTATTATTATGGACTCTTATGACCTTATTCCCTATTATTATGGACAAGTATTATGACCTGGACTTTTCAGTATGACCATGACCACGACTTTTAGATCAGGACCTTGTCATGGACAACTATAGTATGACCATACGCCTGGACATAAAATAAGCACTAAAACAGGAAAAATGGGATAATAACAATATTAAGCTAACATTTCATAATGTAGATTTTATGTAATTTAATAGTTTGTGTTTTTATCAGGAAGCTAACAATTTCGATTGTTTTATCAAGACGCAAGGTAAGTAGAATCCTCATCTACAATACAAGTATTTTATGTGTCTTATGTGCATTTATATGCTTTATATGTTAATCTGTCATATTGTTCTTATGCATAAGTTATTTTCAAGAATGTTATATTATGCATAAGCACGCTTAATGTTCACAGACAAGTTATTGAAAACGTTAAAGTAGAGGTGCTGCTTGGGAGACCTAAGTCCCAAAAATGTAAGGAGGGAGATGTACGTCCCTATATGATGAATGTTTATGAGGGAAATTCCCTATTATCATGTTTATGTTCAGGTGGGAATGTGATTCCCTATGTAATGCCGGCAGCAGCATCCTCTAGGGCCCAAAAGAAAGGAAAGTGAAAGAAAGAAAATACATAGCATGTTGCATGTTTATTTTAATGCATATGAGGTAGTTATTCTACTTACTGAGCCTTAGCTCATCAGATAATGTTTTGTATTGTAGGTAAGAGACCCCAAATATAAATTGTTGATGAGTATACGTGGGGCCAACATGACTGTACATATGGGGCTGACCTGAAGGGAGTGGAGTTCTGCTATGCTATTTTATAAATAAACAAGAAACTTGGTTTTATTATATTTCATTAAAAGTATTTTGTGAACTTTATCATTTACTTAAAGCTTTAAAAAGTATTTCATGAACTTTGTAATTTACATAAAGCTTTTCAATTTATCAGTTGGATACATTTTCATTTCTACGTTAAGGTGTAGTAACGCCACGAAAATGATTTATAAAAGTATTAAGATTTGTATGTAAGATAAAGTTTTTTATCTAGTTGTGAGTATTGTGTGGTTAAGGTTATAAACATTATTTATGTATTGTTTAGTAAAGTTTTTGTAAATTCAGAATTTCAGTATTGTCATATTTAGGTTAAAATTTGTTTTTACTCTATATATATGTATGTTAAGAAAGGAGGTCGTTACAGAGTGGTATCAGAGCGGTTCGGTTTTGAAGACAATCCCATATGTACAAGCATGATGGTAAGCGTGGTACTCATCAAGTAAGTCCTTATAAATATATATATTTGCGTTAAAATTTTATCCCTTAGCAAAGTTATATCTAGCGCTACTTGACGTGTAAATAAGTGATATGGTGATTTACTTTCAAGAAAGTTTTATTCATGGTAATCATCCCAACTCATGACCTTTTAGAATTGAAGAATGGAAGGACATGCAGCTGGAGAGCCTACTGCAGAGCAAACTATTCCAAATATTGCTGAGCTAATGCGGAGATTTCAGGAAGAAAGGGAGAAAAACCAACGGTTAGAAGAGTTACTAGAACAATTCCTAAGGCAACAAAGAAATGAAGGACGACCACAGGGTAATGAAGAATCACCACATGAGAGCGCAGACCACCCACCAACAAATGGAGCACAACAACACGCACCACCTCCGACTCCTTCAATAGAAGTCAGAAATGCGACAGCCAATTACTCTCCGGAGACCTTTATGAAATTCCACCCCCCGGAATTTTATGGAAGCATTGATTCAAAAGTAACAGAGAATTGGATTCGCACGATGGAAAGACTTTTTGATCTAGCTCGAGTCCCCCAAGTTGACAAAGTACGGCTAGCAATATACTTGTTGAGGGAGGATGCTAGCTATTGGTGGGATACTATGGCGGCCATCCATGGAGTAGACACAATGACTTGGGAACATTTTCGAAACTTGTTGGAAGAAAGATACCTTACAACTGCCTTAAAAGATGAAAAAGCAAGAGAATTCACCTACCTAAGGCAGAAAAAGATGCTGATGGAAGAGTTTATTCGAAAATTTAATGAACTCTCAAGATACGCCCCCCACATGGTCTGTACGGATGAATTAAAAATCAAGCATTTCAAAAATGCTATTCATCCTGACATCCGTAAAGATCTCGAAGTAGCAGACTTGGAGGGAGCTTCTTTTTCCAAAGTAGCTGACAAAGCCTTGAAGATCGAAAGGGCAATACTGATGCAAGAACGGGAGAAAGAAGCTGAATTCAGAAGACAGGGCGCAAGGAACTTCCGAAATCGGCAAAATAACCATTTCATAAAAGGTGGTCCAAGTCAGAGAAATAGTGACAAGAAGCGGCCTAACCAGTGGAGTTTCAACAACAACAACAACAAGAGAGGAAAGGAGCAGTCCCAAGAAAAGCCAGGATTTCCTCAATGCCCCAAATGTAACAGATATCATCCTGGTGAATGTCGGATTGGTACTAACACATGTTACATATGTGGGAAGCCGGGACACTTTGCAAAGGAATGTTCCAACCGTACCGAACAGTATAAAGGAGGAGAAGAAAAGAAAACAAACGCCAGAGTCTTTGCCCTGACTCGGGAAGAAGCGGAAGCAAGTCCATCCACAGTAATCTCAGGTCAGCTCCTTTTCAATAATGTCCCTGCATCAGTATTAGTTGATTCTGGAGCTACACACTCATTCGCATCAGTGCATTTAGTTGGTAGACTAAATGGATTACCTGTTGAGATGGATACAATTTTTAGTGTAGCACTACCCTCCGGGGAAGTGCTATACTCAACTCATTGGTATAAGACTATACCAATTACAATCAATGACAGGGAACTATATGTTAACCTGATCATTATCGACATGAAGGACTATGACGTCATTTTAGGAATGGATTTCCTAACAACGTATAACGCTAGAATCGACTGTAGTAAGAAAGAAGTCGTTTTTGCACCGGTTGGAGAAGAAGAAGTTCATTTTCAAGGGAAAGAGAAGCGAACCCCTTCACCAATGATTTCTGCAGCAAAGGCCAGGAAATTATTAGCAAACGGATGCACCGGATATCTAGCAATGATTTGTGACGTCTCGAAAGAGAAGCTTGCGCGACCTGAAGACGTTCATATTGTACGCGAATTCATGGAAGTATTTCCAGAAGATCTTCCTGGAATTCCTCCCGATCGTGAAATTGAGTTTGAGATCGAGTTGTTACCTGGTACAACTCCGATTTCAAAGGCCCCTTACCGCATGGCACCTGCCGAACTGAAGGAACTAAAGACTCAACTGGAGGAACTTTTGGAAAAGAAGTTTATAAGACCCAGTCATTCACCGTGGGGAGCCCCAGTACTATTCGTGAAGAAGAAGGATGGCACAATGAGAATGTGCATTGATTACAGGGAGCTCAACAAAGTGACGATTAAAAATAAGTACCCGCTACCAAGGATTGATGATTTATTCGACCAACTACAAGGAGCGGCAGTATTTTCAAAGATAGACCTTCGTTCGGGATACCACCAGCTCAAGGTGAAGGAACATGATATTCCCAAAACGGCGTTTCGAACTCGTTACGGACATTACGAATTTCTGGTGATGCCATTTGGACTAACCAATGCTCCTGCAGCTTTCATGGACCTCATGAATAGAGTATTTAAGGATTTCTTGGATAAATTTGTCGTTGTGTTTATCGATGATATCCTTATATACTCAAAGTCAGAAAAAGAACATGAGGAACATCTAAGACGTACGCTGGAAACTCTCAAAAAGGAACAACTGTATGCCAAATTCAAGAAGTGTGAATTTTGGCTCGACAAGATTAACTTTTTGGGACATGTTGTATCAAAAAGTGGGATTTTGGTGGATCCAGCTAAGGTGGAAGCAGCAAAAGAATGGTCCCAGCCAAGGAATGCAACTGAAATAAGAAGTTTTCTGGGTTTAGCTGGATATTATCGACGATTCATAGAAGGGTTTTCCAAAATCGCAACCCCACTTACGGCACTCACTAGAATGAATAGTCGATTCATATGGACGGAAGCTTGTGAGAAGAGTTTTATGGAATTAAAGAATCGACTAACTAATGCCCCAGTCCTCACCATCCCGAATAGTACAGACGAGTTTGAAATTTTCTGTGACGCTTCAAAGATGGGATTAGGAGCGGTGTTGATGCAAGAAGAAAGAGTAGTAGCTTACGCCTCCAGACAATTAAAGGATTACGAGAAGAACTACCCCACACATGATCTAGAGTTAGCTGCGGTAGTTTTTGCCTTAAAAATTTGGAGACATTATCTCTATGGAGTAAGATGTAAAATTTTTACCGATCACAAAAGTCTGAAGTACTTCTTTACCCAGAAAGAACTTAATATGAGACAAAGAAGGTGGTTGGAATTAGTCAAAGACTACGACTGTGAAATTTTATACCACCCTGGGAAAGCCAACAAAGTAGCGGATGCATTGAGTAGAAAGACGTCGACAAGCTTGATGTTCCTTCAAGCCTTGTCCAAACCGCTACAAGAAGAAGTAGTAAGATCGGGCATAGAAGTAGTAATCGGAGGATTGTCCAATCTGACGTTGCAGTCGACTCTGCTAGAGGAAATAAAAGAAGGTCAAGAATCAGATCCTCACCTGACCGAGGTCAAAGCAGAAGTCAAAGAAGAAAAAGTGAAGAATTTTAATGTTTCTGACGCAGGAATATTAAAATTTAATGAAAGAATTTGCGTACCTGCAAGAGAGGACATTAAGAAAAAGATTATGAATGAAGCCCATAATACTCCATACACGGTACACCCAGGCTCAACAAAGATGTACAGAAGTTTGAAGGAACACTTTTGGTGGCCTGGCATGAAGAAAGACGTAGCCCAATATGTAGCTCGATGCCTTACTTGCCAGAGGATTAAGGCAGAACATCAACGACCTGGAGGAGAACTTCAGCCCTTGGAAATACCAGAATGGAAATGGGAGCAGATTGCAATGGACTTTGTTATTGGACTTCCACGAACAAGCAAAGGATATGATTCAATATGGGTCATCATTGACCGATTAACAAAGTCGGCTCATTTCCTTCCGGTAAAGGTGACGTACACAGGGGACCAGTTAGCAGAAGCTTATGTGCAAGAGATAGTACGATTTCATGGAATTCCAATTTCCATAGTGTCAGATAGAGACTCAAAATTTACTTCGAAGTTCTGGCAAAGCTTGCACAAGGCTATGGGGACAAGATTGAAATTTAGTACAGCTTTCCACCCACAAACAGATGGTCAAACAGAAAGGACTATACAGACTCTTGAAGATATGCTAAGAGCGTGTGTCCTGGACTTTGAAGGATCGTGGAGTAAATATTTACCGCTGATTGAATTTGCCTATAACAATAGTTATCAGGAAACCATAGGGATGGCACCCTATGAAGCGTTATATGGGCGGAAGTGTCGATCTCCTATCCATTGGCATGAAGTGGGTGAAAGAAAGTACATAGAGCAACAAACTGGACCAGATATGGTGACGTCGACAACGGAAGCCGTTCGAAAAATTCAACAGAGGATAGCAACAGCCCAAAGTCGACAAAAGTGCTATGCAGACAAACGAAGAAGACCATTAGAGTTCCAAGTCGGAGAAAAAGTATTTCTGCGGATAACGCCAATGAAAGGTGTTATGAGATTTGGACAAAAAGGGAAATTGAACCCAAGGTTCATTGGACCTTTTGAAATACTAGACCGAATTGGAAAAGTGGCCTATAAATTGGCACTGCCACCAGAGTTGTCGGATGTACATGATGTATTCCATGTGTCTATGTTGAAGAAATACATTCCTGATTCCAGTCACGTGTTGAAACATGAAGTTATCCAGGTGGACAAAGACCTTACTTATGAGGAAAAGCCTGTCCAAATTTTGGATCGAAAGAATAAGGTCTTAAGAAATAAAGAAATACCTTTGGTCAAAGTATTGTGGAGAAGCCAGGCAATAGAAGAGGCTACGTGGGAGCGTGAGGATGAGATGAAAGCTAAACATCCCGATTTATTCTAGATTTTCGAGGACGAAAATTTATAAGGAGGGTAGATTGTAACTCCCATTTTCTTTTTACAAATTATAACAATTATGAAAGATAAGAGAAGATATTTTTATTCATTTTTGAGTGCATTACAATGCTAACCGAATGTTAGAGCTATTAAGTAAAGTGGAAGAATAACTAATGAATATGCAACTATAACATTCATGGGCATTTCATTAGTATAATACCCATAGAATGATGCTAAATACAAGCAAACAATCACTAAAGTTATGAAAAATAAAGAGAAATTCATGTTTTGATGATGAATTTTATCTAGAAGGTTAAGAGATGAAGAAGTTGTGCAAATAAATGGTTGAAGGAACAAGTATTTATAGGGCAAAAACTAGCCGTTTATGACCGTTGGTGAATAGTGTTCATGACCGTTGGGGGTGTAGTTGTTTTCTATCATGGGATTTTAACAATTCTAAGTTGTTGAAGTAACCAATAGGTGGGAATAATTAATTTATGGGTGTTAGAGAAACTTTTTCAGAAAAGTTTGTGAGTCAAAAATGCTAGACTAAGTAATATAAGAAGATTGGGAAATTTTCATTTTTTTACTATTCACCAGGTACTATTCATAGTGGGTCCCACAGTGGGGTCCGCAAGGGTCCCACAGTAGGGTCCACATGGGTCCCACAGCGGGGTCCACCCCATGGGTTCCACATGTTGATGCAGTAGTGACACATTGATGACTTAAGCAAATTACTATGCTTGATATTTTGAATATGTTATTATTCCACTATGCTTATTATTTTTAATATTTTATTAGAATAGTATCCCAAGTTTTTCCTATAAATAGCCCTTCCAAAACTCATCTTGAAATCACAAAAACCTCATTTCCTTTCTCTTACTCTACCCAAAAATATTCTTAACATCCTTCTAAAGTTCTAAACCTCGGAGATCTAGGCGAAGTTCTGTCCATAACGCTAGCCTTTTAGGTAAGCTCTTCCCGAGCCTTTCTTTTAAGTTATTTAGTTATTATATATGTATAGATTATTTTACTATGCCGTTATAATGCAAAAATTTATATATAGATTAATTTACTATGCCGTTATAATGCCAAAATTTATATATAGATTATTTTACTATGCCGTTATAATGCAAAAATTTATATATAGATTAATTTACTATGCCGTTATAATTTATGTATAGATTATTTTACTATGCCGTTATAATGCCAAAATTTATATATAGATTATTTTACTATGACGTTATAATGCCAAAAGTTATATGTAGATTATTTTACTATGCCGTTATAATACCAAAAATTTATATATAGATTATTTTACTATAATGCCAAATTTATATATGGATTATGTTACCATGCCATTATAATGCCAAAATTTATATAGATTACTTTACTATGCCATTAAAATGCTAAATTATTTTACCATGTCGTCATATTTTACAAATGCCAAAATTGAAATATGAACTATTTTTTTTATGTATCCTCATAATAGTAAACTTATATAGGCTATGGTCATACTTTGGACTATTATTATGGACTCTTATGACCTTATTCCCTATTATTATGGACAAGTATTATGACCTGGACTTTTCAGTATGACCATGACCACGACTTTTAGATCAGGACCTTGTCATGGACAACTATAGTATGACCATACGCCTGGACATAAAATAAGCACTAAAACAGGAAAAATGGGATAATAACAATATTAAGCTAAGATTTCATAATGTAGATTTTATGTAATTTAATAGTTTGTGTTTTTATCAGGAAGCTAACAATTTCGATTGTTTTATCAAGACGCAAGGTAAGTAGAATCCTCATCTACAATACAAGTATTTTATGTGTCTTATGTGCATTTATATGCTTTATATGTTAATCTGTCATATTGTTCTTATGCATAAGTTATTTTCAAGAATGTTATATTATGCATAAGCACGCTTAATGTTCACAGACAAGTTATTGAAAACGTTAAAGTAGAGGTGCTGCTTGGGAGACCTAAGTCCCAAAAATGTAAGGAGGGAGATGTACGTCCCTATATGATGAATGTTTATGAGGGAAATTCCCTATTATCATGTTTATGTTCAGGTGGGAATGTGATTCCCTATGTAATGCCGGCAGCAGCATCCTCTAGGGCCCAAAAGAAAGGAAAGTGAAAGAAAGAAAATACATAGCATGTTGCATGTTTATTTTAATGCATATGAGGTAGTTATTCTACTTACTGAGCCTTAGCTCATCAGATAATGTTTTGTATTGTAGGTAAGAGACCCCAAATATAAATTGTTGATGAGTATACGTGGGGCCAACATGACTGTACATATGGGGCTGACCTGAAGGGAGTGGAGTTCTGCTATGCTATTTTATAAATAAACAAGAAACTTGGTTTTATTATATTTCATTAAAAGTATTTTGTGAACTTTATCATTTACTTAAAGCTTTAAAAAGTATTTCATGAACTTTGTAATTTACATAAAGCTTTTCAATTTATCAGTTGGATACATTTTCATTTCTACGTTAAGGTGTAGTAACGCCACGAAAATGATTTATAAAAGTATTAAGATTTGTATGTAAGATAAAGTTTTTTATCTAGTTGTGAGTATTGTGTGGTTAAGGTTATAAACATTATTTATGTATTGTTTAGTAAAGTTTTTGTAAATTCAGAATTTCAGTATTGTCATATTTAGGTTAAAATTTGTTTTTACTCTATATATATGTATGTTAAGAAAGGAGGTCGTTACAAGAAGAGAAAGAAATTAGTACTAAAAGTAGAACCGTCACAGATATGAAATCGTTTTGGAAAGAACTAGGTGACTCAAGACACGTTTTTAAGTGGTTCGAAGGTTAAAATCCTTCTACTCCACTAGTCAATATTATTGATATTCTCTGGGTAATTGGTTTACAAAGTATATAGTTCTTCAAAGACTATTTTTTCCAACCTCTATCAACTCCCAGGGTCTCCATATTTATAGGAGAAGGCACCTGGAAGTTGGTAGGGAGGTCATCCCGTGACCTTACCATTTGTCATATCAAGTCTGTGATATTCATGATTAATTCCTAAACCTGACACACAAGTGTGGTCTAATCAGTATGGAAGGAGATAATGGGCCGCACGGCCCAACTCGTCCGTGGGTGTCTGAATACGCACGTTCCTGCTGCGTGTCCGAGAAGTCAGGGGGATATCGGACACGTGATGGCAGGAATATGCACGTTTATCTTGCGTGTTGACTTCCCATAGGGTTAGAGCTTCCTGAGAAGCTCGCTACCGGAGCAGTCCATAACCCGAGCTTATCCGTCCGTGGCCGTCGGATGTTATTCCCAACTCCTGGGGCAACAAGTGCGAGCTGGAAACAGGACCCCCTCGAGCTAGAAAGGGCCCGTCCTGGAAATAGAGCCTCTGGCCTGTGGGAGCCTCGGACTAAATCATGTTTAGTCCGAGGCTCGTCCTGCTAAACAGCCCGCGTGAAAACCAGGGCGTACAAGTACTTAATCAAATTTTTTATTTTATTAAAAAAATTTGTAAAATCTAATTTTATTTTAAATCTTATTAAGATACATATATTTTTTTGAATAAAAGTACAATAAAATATCATTATTACTGTAAATTTAAAAAAACAAAAAAAAAGTAACAATAATATTTTTTTTAAACAAAGTAACAATAAAACATAATGCATTTAAAATTAAAAAAATAATTGATGCATCAAAAAAGATAAAACACATTTTACATTTAAACGACAATTTCATCCATTTTTGAATGGAATCTCAATTCTTATAAATGGGTAAAAATCAATTGCAATGAAAAAGTGATTTCATTATGAAAAAGTGAACCAAACATAGGAAAATTTTCATTTTCCATTCCATTCCAATGTAATTCTATCAACCAAACACTATCTTACTTTTATTATTTACCTTTTTCGTGAGAGAAAAAAATATCCCAATTCTTCTATTTGTAAAAATAATTTCATAAATTGTAAAAATTGTTGTAAAATTTAATATTTCATTAATGTTAATTTGATATTTATTGAAAATATACAAAAGTAATTATTTTTCTTTATATTTTATTGTTGATAGTATAAAATAATAAGATAAAAATATAATATTTAATGTAAATAGATACAAATAATATTAAAATAATAAAAATTACATAAAAGTAAATAAAAATGTGTAGTATTTATGGTGATGCAAAATATACATTATGTTTATTGTGTGTCAAATTTGGCTCAACTTTTAGCATGTGTCACATTAGGCACAAATTTTGACATACCATTGGAGTAAATTTTTTATAAAATGAGCTATATTTTAGCAATATATCAACAATTTGACACTCCATTGAAGATATTCTAAGGTGGATGATTTGATGGAGTGGTGCGCTAGTTTTTGTTAGAAAAAATAGTGTTACACACACTAGAGGAATCAACGGTAATGAAAAACAAAGAAAAAAGAGAAAGAAGAATAGAAAATCCTTAAAGCTCGGTGTTAATGAGCTCATACGCTAAATCTGGTATTTATAGAGGATTAATTTAAGAGTGTCTAAAGTTGTTACAACATATGAATAAGCATAACATCCAGTCACTAACAATACTTACTAATCATTAACCAACATAATTAATCACCACTACCAATATTCTTAGGAGTACATTCAATACACACTATTTTAAAGTGGCATTTTGAGACATAATTTTGATTGAGACTCATTTGGTATTAAAGAGATGTTTTTGGAGATGTGTGTTCTCCTCCGTGAGCACATAAAAATCAAGTAATATGCTCAAAATGGTTATAGCGTGCAGGGACTTAGGATCAAAATCTAGGAAGGGCAAAGTATTTTTTTATATAATTTGTAAATATATATAATAAAATAGAAAGAAATTAAGGATGGCCATTGACTACAAAATGTAATTCTAACTCTATATACATATAAAAATTTTAGAAAAAAAATGAGAGTGGGCTTGCCCACTCTATCAACTATGCATGTCTGTCTCTAATGGCGTGAATGAGAAATTGTCATCTAAAGTTAGCTAAATAATAAGAAGAATATTCTCTTATTTTTTGACTTAATGTGTGACAACCAAGTAGATTTGCTTAATTTACAAAAATGAATCTGGACATGATTATGTGCTTGATTTGATTGATTGATTGTCAAACAAATTTTGCCATCAATGTTGAAAATAAATGCATTGTTTCCCTTAAAAGCTATAAATAGAGGGTTTCGCTTTATTGTTTCACACATCATTCGAAAATCATTCTATCAAATTTAAAAAATCATTTTGTCCTTCGTTTGTTCGAAATTATCTTGTGGAAGCTTTCTTAATCCTCAGCCAGATCTTGATAGTGCCCTTAGACGTTGATTAGTTTATTGAAAGTAAAATCAGAGGTGTTTAGTTGCTTCTCATAGACTGTTTTATCCTAGAATACAAATGTCGTAACAATCCTCCCCTAGAACCTGTTAAGGAAGCGTAATTATTTTAAAGAGATAGTGTGTTACACTGACTTGGTTTGGTTACAAAAGTGATATTTCTAGTATATACTTTATTTTGTAGCTGCTATTATTATTGATAATATTTTCACAATCTCATAGTTAGTTTTCTTATTTATTTTCACAATATGTGTTTATGCCTGACTTTCAGAACGCAGGCCTAAGACTGTGAAACAATCACGGAACAAAGTAAGATGGGAACCACCTCCAACTGCCAGAGTGGTGAAAATTAATGTTGATGCTAGTGTAAAGTTTGAACAGGGATGTTACAGTGTTAGCATGGTTGCCAGAGATTGCAATGGTGCTGCACTTGCTGCCAAGCCTACATTTGTGGAGAAACATACCGATGTTATTGCTGCAGAATTTTATGCTATCAAAGGTTGTTTAGCCATGGTATTGCTTACGCCGTTACTATTCTTATCCCTGCATTCGATTTTTTGGGTTTTAAGTTTGCCAATAGAGAAGCTAATATGTTAGCTCATTGCCTATCTAATACTGATGAGTAGAACAAAACTAGTGGTTCCTGAAATAAGGATCTCCCCTGTTGCTTGCATTTTCTATTATTTGTTTTAGGAAATTACATGTTATATGAGATTTTTAATTGATTGTGCAAAAATATAGTTTTTTTTCAATAAAAGTTAATCTATGGCTTTTTTTTTAATTTCACTTTTATGAGTTTAGTTTTCTATATTTTTGTATAAAAATTTGTTTATGTCATAGTTTTACTCTTAATTAAGTTTTATTAATTTTGAAGGGTATGTTTGTAATTTGATTATTTTTTTAAGTTTATTTGATTTTTTTTATATTAATTTTACATAACTATTTTTTATATTAAATTTTCTATGGTTGTTTTGCAAATTTTTTATTAATTTTTTTTTGTAATATGAATTGTATTATTATTTTTTATTTATTATAAACATTATTTTCCTTTTTTTTTTAGATTGTACGTTTTTTTTTAAAGTCTGGATAAGGTAACCAGTTACTTAATTGATTTTTCACAGTTATGTAAAAAAAAATCCTATAGCTAGGTTAAATAACATTTATCTAGAGGGGTAACCAGTTACTTGTTTGATTTTTAACAGTTATGTAAAAAATAGTCTTAGAGGTTATATAACATGTATCAGGAAGGGTAACCAGTTACAATGAGATGAGTAACATTTTGCCATAAGATGGGTGAGGAGTCACTCATATTATAAATGAAAAGAAACATCAAATATGAAGGGAAAAAAATGAAGAGTAAGTATGATTTAGTAACCTAGGTAACCAGTTATCATAAAGAACCCATAAATGTACATATACATCAGAATATGAAGGTAACCAGTTATCTTTTGAAATATACACACAAAGAACATGAAGGTAACCAGTTACTACAGATCTGAAGATAGAAAAGAAAAAAAAAACAGATATAACCACGAACCAACCTCCTCCCTCACCTCCGACCACCACCAGAACCCCCCATCTCCTGCGCGCAAAACCCCGTCGCAACCCTAGCTATCCCCGTTGTTTTGCGCAGCTCCAAGCACCACGAATCGCACTCATCCCAAGCACCACCCTTCTCCCTCGCCTCCGACCACCACCAACACATCCCTCACCTCAGCCTATCCCCGTCGTTTTGGATTTGGGGGCTCGCGAATGGAAACGCGCAGAGATTCGCAGATTGGGGATGTGTTCGTCGATGGTGCGGCTGGGTATTCTTGGCTGGGTTTCATGGAGGTGCACGCCTAAGGTGAATCACAGGTGGTGAGGGTGGGTGGCCGGAGATGATGGTGGAGATGGTGAGGCAGGCGAGTGGAGGACAGGGAGGTGGCAGCTAGGGAAAAATGAAAGAAAAGAGGTGGCTTGGTTGAAGACACGATATGGACTCAAGTTTCTAATGAGGAGTTTTTGTTATGTTAATTACTATAATACCCTTCCTTTTGCTGATGGTTTTTTGTTTAAATTTGATTTCCAATATGTAATTAGTTTTCTCATAAACTGAGTTTTTGTTAATTAAATCTTCCTATATAAATTAAGAAAAGTTTAATTCCCATATTTTTGCGCACTGATGGCTAAAAAACCATATTTTTTAAAAATTCCCTTATTTTTTCTTCCCCTTAGTTTGAGTAGAAAATTGAGAGCCCGAATATAGTGCTAATGGACCTAAAGGTATACATAACTTATAGGGAAGTTGGACTTCAACAAGAAGGCCCATAATCTTTTTTTCCCCTGAGAAAGCCCATAAATTGTTGATGTAACCAACCATTCATTTAGTCCATTTAGTTAGTCAATTCTTGTATATGGAAAATATCATTTTGCTCTCAAGTATTTTAGTTGAATATCAAACCTAATTTTTTGTTTTACAAATTTTTCAGTGATAATCTTCTAAACAAAACTTACTAAAGTTATCCTTATTTATTTTAGGAAATAAAATTAAATAAGGTATTTTTACCTTATTTTAATTACAATTAATAAAATTCTAGTTATTTTTATCAGAATCTTATTTACAAATAATTAACCCAAAATATTAGGGTAATTGGCGCCTAAAGTTCTTGTTTTTTAAGGAGTGTTGCACTTAAGCCTCGACCATTACCAAATCTGTTAACTGCTGACTCATCGTAAATGTGTCAAAAACATAAAGGACCAACTCATTATTTATTTGAAAAAAATCATTTTAATTGATTTTAAAATTAAAAAAATAAACTATATTTAATTAATAAAAAGATAAATTAATTTAAATAAAAAAAATATTAAAAAAATTTAAGACCTGAGTTTTAAATGAAATCATTATCATGATATCAAAAAGAAAAAAATTAATTTGTTGAGAAAAATGAATCCTCCAGTTCATTAACGACTATACTTTGTGCCCATCTTCATTCTCTTCCTTCCTAGTTAATAGTCCTCCCTTCCCGTCTCTTTCCAAAATAATAAAAAACAAAAACTCAAAAGTTCACCATCTCTCCATAGAAAAATTAAGATTACTTAGACCCATCACGAGCAAAATCAAAATGAAATCAGATGAACAAAATCAATCAAATTCTTACTCTATCTTGGAATCTCATTAGAAACCATAAATATAGAAACTCACTAAAAATACCTTAGAAATATTGAAAAATCTCACCAAAATAACCCAATTATATTAAAGACCCAGGTCGGCGACAACCTAGATCGTTGGCCTAGGCTTGATGATGAACCTCGAGACCTTTGCAAACATCCATAACAACGAGTTATCCTCGACAACAAATATCTAGTTCTCCTCCACGGTAGGCGTTTGATTCTACTCCGTAGTAGCGTCAAATTAATGAGAGAAATGTATTAAAGGAGACGTCAAGTCGAGGGACACATATCTAATGTGCATTTCAGATTTTTGGGGTTGGATGAGGAGCTTGATTTTTGTGTATAGGCCCTGCTTGGCTTAACTTCTAGGATTATTAAAAAAGCAATTTTTAGAGTGTTTAGGTAAAAAATTAAAAGTGTTTTTTTTTAATTTAAAAGGTCTTTTTTGATAAGTTAGGATTTCTAGTTTTTTTCGAAAGATCTTTTTGAGCCATAAAATATTTTTTTTTTATTAATATTCAAACACTTTAAAAAGAATTTTTCATTAAAAAATTATATTATAATTATCCAGAAAAATAAGTCAAAGTTTTTACATATATTATGCTTTTAGCTATAAGCAAAAGCAAAAGTTTTGCCAAACGGGCCTATATCAAGGTATTAAAACTATGATTTTTGGGTTCAAATAGTTTTTGAATTTTTGTTTTGATTTTTTATTTAAATATTATTTTTAAATTATTTCATATTTGAAATTTTGTACTTTATGCTTACCAAGTGATTTGAATTAACAACTTAATTAAATGTGAAATACTAATTAATAAGTTGTTTAAAGAGATTCATGTGTTGTTATCGCAACTATGATGAATATCAAGACATAAACAGAAAACTAGTAAAAATCAACATAAGAGAATTTTTACATGGTTAATAAATCCTTTCGGATAACCTACCTCCACGAGGCTACGCCCAGAGAATACACAAATTTGTACAAAAGCATCGACTTAAATTGTAATGCCCTGAAATCCCTAATGCGGTTTAGTGGCTGGATTAGTAGGCTGGGAGGGCCATAATTGTTTAATTATGCCATTAAATGATTATATGCATGTTTATGTGAATTATGTTATAATATGATGTTAAATGCATGCATGTGGATCCATATTTGATTATTAGGACATTTTGGTAATTTGGCCCATTGAGGGCATATTTGTATATTTTGGTGCATATTGTGATTTATGGATGAGAACCCATTATTATGGGGATATATTCGAGCTATTCGGCATGAGACGGTCCTATATTGCGAATTAGCGGTTTTGTCACAACGGGGTCATTTATTGGGATATTGGATAATGGAAATGTGTTATTTGGTGATAAATTTGGAGTTATTGAGATCAGAAGGAAATTCTGGGAGTTTTGACTATTATGTCTCTGGGGGTATTTTTGGGACCCCTAGCATTAGGTTTTATTTGAGGTTACTTAAGCCTGAAGTAGTCTAACAGATAAAACCGTACGTTAAAACACCTTTCTCTCTCTTCCCATTAGTCTTTTTACTGTTCGTGGAAATTTCGAAGAAATCTTGAGTTCTAGGAGTCGGAATCAAGCGAGGATCGAGGCATAGCGATCCTAGGAAAGATTAGAAGCTTCTTGACCGAAGGATTTAATGAGAAACAACTCAATCAAAGGTAATCTAAGATTTAAGTTTTGAATTTTTAGAGTTTCTAAGCTCTTAATTGGATTTTGTGAATCGATGAGTTTTTGGTTCGTTTGAGCCTTGAGATTTGATGGTTTTGGATCATTGGGATATTTGGGAACTTTGGTTTTTGGATTTGGAAGTGTTTAGGTATGTTTTTTGAAGGTTTAAAATGGAGAAAAACGAGGTTATGGCAGGTTCCCAGGTGGGGGTCGCAGCCCTGTTCTTGGGCACCGCGGCCTAAGCTCGAAGAAGCAAGAGGAGGACTTTTTTGTCTGTGCTGGGCGCCGCGGCATTGAATAGCGGGCGTCACGGCCCTTGCCCCTGGTGTGGCTGGGGGTCGCGGCTCAGGAAGGTTTTTGAGGCCAATTGGGTGTTTTGATCATAGAAACTCAGTTTTAGGCCTCGGGATCGCTCCTACTACCCGAATTAGTGGGATTCGATGACCCGGAGGCTAGATCTTGGTTCAGGAACCTTTGTTATTCATTTTATTGATGGTATCCCATATTTGGTTATGACTAGGTGACCGCTAAGGAACTTAAAGGTTGATCGTTCTCAAGGGTCGTTCTTATATTAATTCTCGCTCGAATTAGAGGTAAGAGAATTGCACCCCATATGTGACATGCATGGTTATTCATAAGGCATGTTGAATGTTGAAATGTGGACATGGATTTATTATTGAATGTTTAGCAAATCTTGCTCACTTGTGCATGGTACTGACTGAACAGTCAGAATTAGCAAAGGTGCCAGTATCAACTGTGAAGCTGTGACTCATTAGTCAAGTTCAGCAGTGGTACTGGGCACTGGTCACACAGTGCTGACTCATAAGTCAGAAACAGCCTCAAGTTCGATGAATACTATAAGCGCTTGTCTAGCCAAAGGCTAGTTAATTAGAGCCACAGTGACTATTTAGTCACATGGTTGTGGGTGCCGAGCCCCGTGTGACTTACCTAGTAGTCACTCATCTGTTTAAGCTAGTGACTTACATAGCATTCACTCATCTGTTTAAGCTAGTGACTTGCTCGTCAGTCACTCATTATGGTTTACCAGAACCTTAAGTGTTAAATCACTCATTTGATTAAGAACTATAAGCTCTGTTATCCCCAAAATTTCAGTTCGATGACGTGGCAATCAGAAGTGACAAATGGCAATGCATGGTCAGTAAATGGCACATCAATAGTCAATAAATGTGTTGTCCCTTCGGAGTTGTGATAAAGTGATCAGACCGACCTGATAGAATTTCTGTCCGACCGGGAAAGATTTTTGACTGACCAGTCACCTGTCTTGGCCGACCAGTTAAGTGTTTGGCCGATCAGTGGAGTGCATGGCCAACCAGTCAGCTGTTTTGGCCGACCAGTCATTTGTTTTGCCCGACCAGTAAAGTGTTTTGCTAGACCAGAGATGTGTCATGCTAGACTAGAGGTGTGCTAGAGGAGTGCTTTGCCTATACCGACCAGAGGTGTGCTTTGCCAACAAGAGGTGCTTGCCTATGTCCTCAGTAACAGCTTCAACCCGAATCATTCTCAACTGCCGCGGGAATCTCTCAGATATCCCGGAATAATAGCTATATTATTGTAATTTAAATTCATTTATATTTTATTAATGAAAGTCTGTTGAAAGAACCAAAGACCCGGTCAAAGGGAGATATTTGATGTACGATCCATGAGCCTATAAATAAATGGCTCATTGCATCATTTTGGGGGATCTGATCTTTTTAGATTGAGAAAAACTCTCTAGTTTGGAGACTTTGGGACTGTTACTTGAGACATTCTTGGGGTATTTTCTGAGAGAGTTTAGAGAGAGAAACTATGTATTTTTCTACTTACACTTAAGAAACTCAGTTGACTCAAGTTCATCTGATCTTAAGTTAGGATATATATATCACAACTCCAAGTGAATTAGGCTATTACCAATAAATTGGGGCTAAACCACTATAAAATTATTAGTGTCATATTTTTCTCTTGAAAGTTTATTGTAGTTTTGACGTCTACTTGTCGTTGGCCAAAATCGTGGTCAACATTTTGGTGCTTTCATTGAGATCCTGAAGAGAAGAAACACA
Source organism: Humulus lupulus (assembly GCF_963169125.1). NCBI lineage: Eukaryota > Viridiplantae > Streptophyta > Magnoliopsida > Rosales > Cannabaceae > Humulus > Humulus lupulus. Next base: position 18,533,076 of record NC_084800.1, on the reverse strand, counting down.
CGACGATCATATCAAAATGGCGCCCAAGAATACCAATGTGGCATCCAAAAAGTCAGGTACGTCAAAAGAGCCTGCCAGATCAGAAGGTCCTGGACTGCAAAACCCAGAGACTGAGCCCAGGGTCTTTCTCGAGGAGACCACTCCAGGAAGCAATAGGCGTTTTCCAAGAGGAGATGATGCAATTCAATGCTCAGCAGGAGTCTTTCGCTGAAGAGATGGCTAGGCAGAGAGCTGCGTTAGAGCAGCAAAGGCGCGATATGGAGGCCAGAAGCGAAGAGCTCAGACAACGACAGGAAGTCGACCGGAGACATCGCGAAGCAGCGCTTGCTTTAGAGGCGGCTACCCAATTGGCCCAAGCCAATGCTCAAGTTGCGGCACGAGCAGTCGCCCAAGGAGCACGGGAGGACAACACTAGTCGGAAGTACCTTGCTGGAAGGACGGATTCTCGGGGACCTGACCGGAGTCAAAGCAATCAGAATGGTCGGGTAGATGACGGAGTCCACTCTAGAACTGCCTCGACGCAAAGGGAGTACTCTAGAACCCCCTCCAGGAGCCACCGATCGGAAACTTCGAGATCAAGAAATCACCGATCGGGCAGTAAAAAGACTCCACCCAGGCAGGATCAGACTAGGACTCCTCGAGATAAGAGGACTTCACAATTCAAAGATGGGCATGGTCGTGATATGGCCGATAGTCATCACACCGACCAGTCAAAGGAAAAAGAGGGCAACGACCAACAAGGAGGAAGAGACTTCCTGGGACGTATCAAAAAGCCTCCACTGCACCCCAACCAGCAGCGTAGGGGGAGAGAGCAAGTCTCGCGTAGTAAGCCCTCTGAAAAATCGAAAAGTACGGTGTCCGTCCTGGTCGAAGGGCAAAATCTGAACCGCCCTGCCAGTCAAGTTGAAATACTTGACGGCAGTGCATCAGATGGTAATGCCCGACCAAGTGGTCAAGACCTTGGAACTTCGTCAATTGCACCAGCCATCCAAGCCCAGCTTGAAGTGCTAACGGCTGCAGTGCAAGGTTTGTCAAAACGACCTTCCGGGATGGATGCGATAGACCACCATAGTGGCAGCCCATTTTGTGCCCAGATTAGAGCAGCCCATCCGCTGGCAAAATATAAAGCACCAGTTCTGCCAGTATGTACAGAAAAGGCAGATCTCATCAGACATGTTGGGAAATTTGAGGACCAGATGGAATTTCTCGGAGTAAGTGACGATTATCAGTGTAGAGTTTTCCCGACTACTTTTTTAGATACTGCCCAAGAATGGTGTTGGAAGTTTAAGCCGAACTACATTACCTCTTGGGAAGCATTCAGGAAGGAGTTTTGTAGACAATTCAACACTGGCCGGACTCCACCAGTTTATGCCAACCACTTGGCAGATATCAAACAAGGAAAAGATGAGTCTTTAAAGAATTATATACAAAGATTCATGAGAGAAGCCAATAGAGCAACTGCTGTAGGAGACGAGGGGAAGATTTTTGCCATATCCGCTAGGATAACTTATTGGATCCCTTTGTGGGATAGTATACATAGAAATCCAATTTCAACACTTCAAAAATTTCTTGACCGAGCAGACAAGTATATGAAATTGGATGATGCAATCGAGAAAGAGGAGAATGACATAAACAATCCGGGCTGATCAACTGACTCTCCTAATCATGGTGGAAAGAAACGTGGAAATAACGGGTCTGACCACCATGAGGAAAAGAAAGCAAAGTTGAATTCAAACGAAAAGCCAACCAAGTATGAGCCTCAGTTCACTAATTACACCACTCTCTCAGCCAGCCGAGCAGAAATATATCTTGCTAGTCATGAAGAGGTTCCCTATAAGAAACCTCCACCCATCAGGAAAGAGATGAGGAAGAGAGACATGAATAAGTTTTGTCGTTTCCATGGAGATTATGGTCACGACACGAATGAATACATTCACCTCAAGGACGAGATAGAATTTCTTCTCCGGTTGGGCAAGTTGAGAAAGTACCGGGCAGAGACACCCTAAGGAGAAGGAGGCAGCGGCAATCCTGGGTTCAAACGACAGAGATCTCCACCTTTGCAACCCGGGCCTGTGGACTTTACCTTAGACACTATATGTGGAGGTCCACACATGGATGAGAATAGTAATAAAGCAATGGAGAGGTATGCCGAGACACTTCGACATGAGCGGGAGTGCTAGGATCAGGAACCACTGGAGCGGCGAGCATCTGTGGATATATTATTTCTAAATACCGTTTTCAGAGTGGTAGCTTAATTTCAAGTTGTTTTACTTGTTATTTAAGTTTGGTTTATGAGTTGGTTATTTTCTGACCAATCATCTATTTGTGAACAATTTTTGTTGTTTAAGACTCGTTATTAGACACGTTTTGACCTTTTTAATTTACGAGTAATAAAAGAGACTACGCACAGCGTGGTCGATTCTTTCTACAAATGTGCATGTATGTTAATTATTCGAACAGTGTTCAACTGGTCAATAAAATCGGCCAGTGTCAACTGGTCGATACATTCAAGCAGTGTTCAACTGCTCGAATATTTTCCATATATTCTATGTGTTTCACGAGTAATTAAATGCTCGAACAGATTCAGTCAAGTAGCAAGTGACTAAGGATCTTTCAACCCTCGATCACTTAGGGGGCACATGGGGTATACTTGTATATAATTTAACACAGTCAATAAGAGCACGAGTTAAGATATCTGTTTTTAGGCTGACTTGTAAATTTTTGAAGTCCAAAAAGGCCATTAAGCTAACTTGTTTGACAAAGCTTAAGCAACTTGGAATTTTTTAAAATTTCAAGTTAGAAGAAGATATTCATGGGACAATAAACATTATGCTCATAAAATGTTAGAGCAATAAGAGTGTGAGAAAGTATACTTAGCAGGGACTTATGAAATGTCTAGAATTTCTAAGTTAGAAAACTAAGTACTCGTGCGAAAATATAAGGCATACATCAGAGTGACTTTACTATTCACAAAAAACTTATAACTTTTTAAGTCTAAAAAGACTTGGAATGTTTCAAGTTAGCAAAGAAAAGTAAAGTATAAATGCCAACAGCTCGGCTGTACGAGAAAAATATCAAAGTTTCTAAGCAACAATTGTCTTCACAAGAAAAAAAGAGTAAACTACTGGCCAGGTACAAAGTTTAGCTGATCAGGTGCAAAGTTTTCCTGGTCGAGAGAGTAGATACAACTTCCCTGGTCAACTGAGCATATATCACTGGTCGAGTAGGAAACTCTGTTGTTGAGCATGACTAACAGCGATGAGTCCCTGGAGTGAATCAAACAAACACGAACAAATGAATGCAAAGTAAATACTACATAGTGAAAAAATGTCTTTGAGAAAAGAAGTCAATTTTTCCCCAAGATTGTTGAGAGAAATCAATATCTCAAAATAATTTTGGGAGATTCAAACAAGGTGTTTTGATGGGTTTTGGAGGGATAAGTTTTAGCCATATGCTTAAGTAGCTATGCCATATCCTCGATCGGTTGGGTGATGGCCGAGCGGATGCCGAAGTGCCCAAGCAGGCCCGCGCGCGCGTCTGAAGGCTGGTGTCCGAGCAGCTGGGGGCTACGTCTGATCGGTTGGCTGCGTGTCCAAGCAGCTGGGGCTACGTCCGAGCGGATGTTGGCTGCGTGTCCGAGCGGCTGGGGATGCGTCCGAGTGGATGGTGGCAAGCGTCCGAACAGTTGGGGGCATCCGAGGAGCTGACTGTCCGAAGGCAGGGGAGTGCCCGAGTGGCAAGAGTGTGTGTCCGATCGGTGGGTCGTGCATCCAAGAGGCCTATTGCATCCAAGGAGGCTGCGCTGAGGAGCCTGGTGCTTCCGAGGGTCTATGTCCGAGGGCTGTCATCTGAGAAGCCAGCGAGAGGTGTCCGATCGGCTGGCTGCCTGTCCAAGTGTTGGGGTGCATGTCCAAGGAGCTGTTGGCCAAGCATGCCGAGCTTATGGAGCATTCTCAAGGAGCTTAGCACATCCGAGGCTTCATGTTCGAGGAGTAGCATTGCCAAGAAGTTGTTTGGGTTCCGAGGCACAAGGCTTCCAAGGGACAAAAGAAATTTGATCGGTTAAGAATGGTAAAAGAAACAAGTTTGATGGGCTAAAGGAAATGTTTGATCGTGAGTTTAATTCAAAAGTGAAAGATACTGACCGGATGGAAGCTTTTTGTAACGGCCCAAAATCACTAATATGGCTTAAGGGCCTTGATTAGTGTGCCGGGAGGGCATAATTGGTTTATGTGTGAATTTATTGATTTAATGCATGATTATATGATAAGCATGCTTGTATGATTATATGAATGTAAATGTGGCTAAATGTTATATCTGTGAGAACCACATTATTATGTGGGTAGTTCTGCAGCGTGCGATTTGAGGCGATCCTAGGGAGCCAGTTAGGGGGAAAGTCTTAACAGGGCTTAATATTTGGGTAATTTGGGTAAGTCAAGGGGTAATTTGGGTATTAGATGATTATTTGGGTTATTGGGCTATGGAAATAAATATATGGAGATATATTTGAGGTTAGGAAGCTTAGGTGGGAATTTTGGGGAAAATTACCATTTTGCCCTCGGGGACGTTTCCGGTACCCCGAGCCTTGGGATTAGCTTAATCACTTAAGGATAGACTTAAGAGGCTTTAGAAAGCAGTAGAACAAATTAGACCGATACTTCCCTCTTCCTCTCTTTTTCTCTTTTTCTCTCTCAAAGGAAAAACACAGAACTTAGAAATTTTAGTTGGAATTCAGAGGATTTGAACTGAAGTTTGAGGAATTAACTCAGCTCTAACCAAGGAACACTCAACCAAGGCCAAGGTAAGAATTGAGTTTTATGTTTGAGGATTAGAATTCTGAGTTAAACTGAATATTAAGGGTGTTTATGGTTTGAATATTTAAGACTGGATTGGAGCTGAGAAGCTTGAGTTTTTGCTCAGAAATTGTTAAGGAAGTGGTTCATCAAAGAAGGTAAGCTTCAATTCGTAATTTAGAGGTTAAAATCTGAGTTTGCATGACTGGTTATTGTGTTTTTGAGCTGTTGGGTTTTAGAAATCAAAATGGGATTTTGAGGGGTTTTTAAGCTGGATTTCTATTGGATTATGCTGTTAGGATCATGCTAAAAGTCTTGTGATTAATGGGTTTTGGTATTAGGGTTCTTTGAGGTGGTTTTGAATAAGGTTAGGATGTTAGAAATGGTGGATTTTCTGGGCACGGAGGGTTGGGTTGCGGCTCTGTTCTAAAGCGCTGCGACCCTACGAAGCAAAGGAGCAAGGGAGGCTCTGCCGAAGGGGAGCGTCGCGGCACCACAAGGCAGGGCTGTGGCGCGTGTCTACCTTCAGAGAGGCTTGGTTTCTATTTTAGAGGCGGGCCGTGGCTAGGTTTCAGGGCCCGCATCCCTTAGGTGCATTTTTTATCTTTTGGGGATTTTAAGCACGGGAACCTAACCTAGGGTGCACGGAGTTGATTCCACCACCGTGTTTGGTGGAATTCGATGTCCCGGAAGCTAGCATTGTACCCGGGAACCTCTATTTGAATATTAATGGAATCCATTACCTTGGTTGTAACACTCCAATTTGCTAATAAGGTTTAGGACCTTGATTAGCGTGCCTGGAGAGCAATAAGTGAATTAACATGTTAATATATGAATTTGAATGAATATGTGATTAGAATGCATGTTTAGGTGGTATAAATATGTATGTGGGCCCCGTTTGTATGTTAGGGATAAATTGGTAATCTTAGCCCATTGAGGGCATAAATGTAATAATCGTGTAATATTATTAGTACCACGTGTGAGTGATGATATTACTGTGATGCACGTGTCGAGACGGTCCTATGGAGCTAATTAGTTTAAAAGTCACAACGGGATTAAATACCTGGCTCGGGAGGAGCCTAGGGGTATTTTGGGAATTTTACACTTTGAGTTTGTGAGCTAATGGTTAATGGTGACTGAGTAACTTGAGTGACCATTAGTAACCATTAAGAGCAACATAATTTAGACAAGGAAAATGGTAGAATTGTAGAAAAGGTGAAATGGCAAAAATGCCCTTGAGGTTTAGTTAGGAAAGGATTTTGAGAGAGGGGTAAAATGGTCTTTTGGCAAAGGTTAGATAGCATCAGCTGAGGGAAAGGATGAATCACGTTTTACACTTAGTCATATTTGGTTTATGCTGGAATTTGAAAGAGAAAACTAGAAGGAAAGGGGAACAAGAAGGAAGCTGAAGTTTGGAACCTAGGAGGAGAATGAAGAAGCTTGAGGCAACTAAAGTCAAGTATAGGCTAAGATTGTTCAGAGGTAAGAGTTTATCCTTTGTTTTTGTTTAAGTTTAAGCTTGATTTTCAGAGAGTAAGTATGGAAATTTAAAGATAGTATGGCTTGTTTTGCATGGAAACTCAGTTTGGTAATCAAGGGGAGAGTGGCTTGAAGCTGGGATTGGAGAGAGTTCAAGCTTAATTCTGATTGAGGTAAGAGTTTTTAACATCTTTGAATTTTCGTATCTGATGTGGTTTAAGAATTTGGAAGCTTGGTTTACATTTTTCAAGCTCTGGTTTAAGTTTTAAAAGCTATGGTTTAAGTTTATGATATTTGAAACCAAAGTATGGATTTTGGGTGTGATTGTGTGTTTGAGCTTGTTTTTGGTGTTTTATAGGTTGTGAAATGGTTCATTTGGGGTTTTAAATTGGTTTTGGGGTTTAGGTATGTGTTTGGGTTGAATTGGAGGTGTTTTGGCTTGGGAAAAACGCAGGGGAAAACCCAGAATTATGGGTTCGCGAAGGGGCGCCGCAGCCCTATTCTTTGGTGCCGCGGCGCAGGGCTGCACCAGGAGCAGGAAAGTTCCTGGGCGCCGCAGCCCTTAAAGGGGAGTGCCGTGGCCCTAGGCAATTTTCAGACAGTGAATTTTGCATTTTTTAGGGCTTTTGCCCGGGGGCTTGGGGGATGTTTTTGTTGCATTGTTTTAGGGAAATAGGGGTCCCGAGAGTACGGGATTGGTCCCGGGAAGTGGTTTTGGGTTGGTTAGAATTAAAGAGTGTTTTATATGTGTTGTGACTAGGTTTTCGGAGAGGCTCGAAGTAGAGGACCGTGCTCATGACTTTGGTGCATTGGAAAGCTCGGGATATAGGTAAGAAAATTGTAGTACCCGTAGAGCAGGGCATGGGCCCATTGTATTGTTGCAGGGCACGACCCTAGATTGTATTACATGTTAGGGTGTAGCCTTGATTGAATTGTTATGTGATTGAATGTTGTTTGAGTTAAGCTATATGTGGTTACAGTTGAATGAACGGCAAAGGAGCCGAGAACGGCAAGGAGTCGGGAACGTGTAATGACCCAACTACTCTAGACTTTGGACCATTAATGAAAACTATACATAGACCCTAATCTTTAATAGAACTTACAAGTGAAAAAGATCATACTATATCAAAAACTTGTAAAAACCAATGTTTAAACTTACATAAACTCAAAGCAGGAAATGGGATCCCATTGTTTTAAAAAGAAAACATATCTTAATTGAAATGAAAAGAGATTACATAAATAGGTGCGGAAAAATACACATAAACCATAAATAAAAGACTACATCCTCGAAATCGAACTCTCGACGCCTTGAATCCATTCATCACCGATACACATTCCCCAAGCATCCACGAATCTTACCCGCCACTATAGCTATTTTCCTGCACATATAAACAAAAAGGAATGAGTCTAATGCCCAGCAAGGAAAATCTACCACATAGTTCATATACATAAATTTCAAATGAAACATAAAAACATATCATAACACTTATATCATACACATACTATAATGACCATTATTACTTGGGGTCCCATAGACTAAACAAGTCATATGCCCATTAGATTAGTGGGGTCCTACTAGCTAAGTAGGTCATATGCCCATAATCTGTTTGGGGCTTGTTAGTCATATGGGTCATATGCCCAAGCCTACATACATACATATCATAACACATTTCATAACATAAAAACATAAGATAACACATATAAAACATATAACATATGAATTCTATCCTATTTTCCTTACCAAAATACCAGGATAAGAGGACAGAGGTGGGACTTTGGAACACTCCTAAGAACCATTTGAAAAAGAATGATTATAGAGAAGAAGAGAAATGAAATGAATGGAATGACTAAACCATTGAGAAAAATACTTACCAAAAACTTATGTGCGAGATCTTAGATTTCCTAACCAAAATAAGAATAAAGTTAGAATAAGTAGAAGACTATGAGAACTTTTAAAGAAAAGGTACAGAAATGAACTAGAGTTTGGGTTACCTTGAAGACTTGTAAGACCAATCTAAACCTCGAACCAAAATACTATAAAACCTTACTTCCCCAAGTGTTTGATAAGCTTATGATGATCAAGCTTATGATTCCCAACCCAAGTGTTTACACTCTCACACTCACCTAGAAACTTGCAGCCTCTGAACTTAGAGCAAAAGATGAATAATGGCTGGGTACTAGGTCCTATTTATAGAGTTTAGGAATGAAAGGATCTTAATTTAACTTGAATAAAAATAATGGCTTATTAAGTGAAAATAATTTGAATTATCGTTCAGCAGAGGCTGAAGACTCGTTCAGAAAGGTGCTGGACTTATCAAGAGGTTGAAGGGTTGAATGGAAAATGATTTCAAAATCATTCAAAATATGCTGAAGGAGGCGATATATCGCCTGGACCATTATGCCCGAGGCAAACGTGCATCGTTTTGTGTTTTCCGTATTTACGTGCTGCGATATATCACCCCCTATAGCTGCGATATATCGGCATACCCTGATTATTTAAACACGAAATTACACATTTTTAGCTTAATTTGAATTGAGTAAACAGCCTTGACTAAGCCCTTAAACGTTTTCAAAGCTGCTGACTGACCTTAGAGCATTCAAATTTTACCCTTATTAAATTTAATCCTCAAAATACTTAATCCTTAATCACCCATACATAACATGTGCTTAAAATCCTATTGGTTCTTATCTAAACCTTATAGTATAATAAATATTATCATCAATATCAGTCATATTAATCAAACCTTAGGTTAAAATTTATATTCTTAAACTATAGGTTAAACTTAGAAAGTCTACAAGTACTACTATGAGTGTCCAAAAATTCCCGGTCTGAACCAAAAATCCACAGTCATAAAGATAATACTATTAATACTATAATACTACTATCTAACTAGCTAAGTAAAGTTCTTGGACTCTACAGAACGGCAAAGGGCCGAGAACAGCGAAGGCCGAGAACGGCAGTGGGGCCGAGAGTAATATTGGGCACGCAGAGTGCATACAACCAGGGTGAGACCCCAATGGATACATTGGATATCCTTACGGTGAGGACCGAGATCCCAGGCTTTGGTAATGCTTCTGGGACGACATGGCCGTATATGTGTTTAATCTGATGAACTATCTGTTTATCTGTGAGTTATCTGTTATAATGGTTGTATAATATGCATATGTTATGTGCTGTGTGAGTTTTCTTGCTGAGCTTCGGCTCACGGGTGCTCTGTGTTGCAGGTAAGGGCAAGGAAAAAGTCAACCAGCCATGAGTACGGAGAGCGTGGAGCGGCGCGTACATGTTTGGCCTGCCCGACTGCTTGGATTGGGGGAATTTTGAGAAATGGCTGTATTAAACTCTGATTTTGATGGTTAACTACCTGTAAACCTATTTTGGAATTGTAAATATTTTATAAACTGTACTTTGGGATCCCAAATATAAGACACTTGAGATTTTCAATGAAATAAGGAATTTTCAAAGATTACAGCCTTGATTTCTGTTTAATAACACTTTTGTTCTAAAAACCTCGTTTAGTGATTAATGAGTTTTAGACTTGTTTTAGTGTGTCTACTTAGGAAGTATTTTAGAGGTTTAGGGTTGTTTTGTTCTATTTTACGCTTGTTTTGTGTTGTTTTTGTTTATTTTTAGGTTTTGAAGGATTGGGATGATTTAGAATGAAAAAGATGCCAAAAAAAGCACAAAAATTCGTAAAGCTATCCAAAATGCCTTTTCTGAGAGAGTAGAGCGACCTCGCTACTGTAGAGCGCGACCGTGATAGGTTGCTGGAAATTGAAATTCGGCTGATTTTTAAATGAAGTACATTTTGGTCAATTCACATGGGATAATTTAGGGTTACAATTTCTGATGCGATTTTAAAAAGAGAAAAACGTGAATTAAGAGGGGAGATAGAAACAAGTCGAAAAAGAAGAAGAAGAAGCTTGGAGCGAGCGTGGGCGATCTGTGACAATTTCCAATCTAGTTTCATTTTCTTTTTCTTTAATTTTCTATGTTATTGTTTATGTTTAGTTTGATAATGGATATGAATACTGAGATTATGAGCTAAACTCCTATTTAAGGATTTGATGGATATTGACTGAGATTATTCAATGGATTAATGCTATTTGATTGTTCTTTCTTCCTTGTTTATGTGATTTGTTCATCTTTGTGCTTAATACATGTTTGAGATTGATCACCTTAAGCATGATTCATGATCCTAATATGAAATCTGAAAAATGAATATTAGGAATGCTCTAAATGAATAAACATAGGTTTTGATGTGAAACGAAAGTATTTGCATAGCTTGTGTGACTTTTAGATTATTGCTTAATGCAAATTGTTTGTTGTACTATCTCAGAGATGCAGTAGTTGACATGTAATTTAGTACCTTTATGATCTGAAAAGAGTTTAGGTGATTTTATAATCTGTCATCACATAGGAGGAAGAAGAATAGTTGACTAGTATTAACAATTGGGTAATCAAAGCAATTGAAATCATATTCCTAATTTCACATCCATTGTTTTGCTTGTTTTGTTTTCTACATTATTATTTTAACACCAAATTTTATTGTTGCCAAATAGAAATATAGATCCAATTTGGTCAGTACTTAGCTGCAATTCCCTTGGGTTCAACCTCACCTATGTGAGTTACTACTTGTATGATACGTGCACTTGCGTGTAATAAAATCCGCAACATTTAGTGAGTTAATTGCACATTTTAAACTCACTTAGTAATGGCTCTAAGGTAGTAGAGCGTTACATTGGTTGTGACTAGGTGTTAAGCTAGGGCTCGGGAAGCGGATCGTGCTCGAGAGTCGTCGCTCGTAGTCAGTGAACGTGGAAATTAAAGGTAAGAAAACTGCACCCGGTTGTGTATTTGTAATGGGACTAAGGGTTCCCTAATATGTATGCTTTGAAATGATGGTACTATGCCATATAAACAGTAAACCAACGCCCTAAGAGTGCCAAGGTTACACTAGCGCACAGGACGCGACTCGGCCACTGGTAGCCAAGGATAGCTTATTATGCACTGAGCTCGGTTTAAGCGGGTCGGAGTCAGTGGGGTAAACAGAGGGTGCAGTTTAAGTTGTCGGCCCTGATTATCATGTAACTTGATTGTTATTAATGCTTAATTGCATCTTTGACTCTGAATACATGCTATGTAATTAATATGAGTGTTAAGTGTTTGATCATGCTTAAAGGATTATTCATCTGTTATTGTTGTTTGCAATGCATATTATGTTTTCTTGCTGGGCCTTGGCTCACGGGTGCTACGTGGTGCAGGTAAAGGCAAGAGCAAACTTGATCAGCCCTGACTCGGAGAGCTCTGTGAGCTGAATGTACATGACCAGCTGCTCAGCCGCCACGGTTGAGGGGAAAACAGAAGCAGTGGAACGAGAAACGTCTTTTTTGCCTTAGAATGGCTAATGGTTGTCTAAACTTTGGAAATTTTGTAAACTTAATTTCAAACGCTTTTCCTTTTTGGGATCCCATGTGTAAAATGTTTTGTTATATAAAATGTACACTTTTGAGACCAAAACTTTTTAACCCTAGTTCATTAGTGGTTTTAGTATCATGTTTTCAATAAAGGACTTGATTAGCAAGTCCTACACCATTATAAATACACAGTGTAGCGGTCTTGGCTATCCAGGGCGTTACACTTTTGGATGACCTCAAAAACATTTTGCTAGAGAAAAAGTTTATCATACGAGTAAATCATATAATAAACTTGGGGGGCAAATGTTATCCCCAAAATTTCAGTTCGATGACGTGGCAATCAGAAGTGACAAGTGGCAATACATGGTCAGTAAATGGCACATTAATAGTCAATAAATGTATTGTTCCTTCGGAGTTGTGATAAAGTGATCGGACCGACCTGATAGAATTTATGTCCGACCAGTAAAGATTTTTGACTGGCCAGTCACCTGTCGTGGCCGACCAGTTAAGTGTTTGGGCGACCAGTTAGGTGTTTGGCCGACTAGTGAAGTGTTTGGCCAACCAGTGAAGTGTTTGGCCGACCAGTGAAGTATTTGGCCGACCGGTGGAGTGCATGGCCGACCAGCCAGCTATTTTGGTCGACCAGTCATTTGTTTTGCCCGACCAATAAAGTGTTTTGCTAGACCAAAGATGTGTCATGCTAGACCAGAGGTGTGCTAGAGGAGTGCTTTGCCTATACCGACCAGAGGTGTGCTAGAGGTGTACTTTGCCGACGAGAGGTGCTTGCCTATGTCCTCAGTAACAACTTCAACCTGAATCATTCTCAACTGCCGCGAGAATCTCTCAGATATCCCAGAATAATAGCTATATTATTGTAATTTAAATTCATTTATATTTTATTAATGAAAGTTTGTTGAAAGAACCAAAGACCCGGTCAAAGGGAGATATCTGATGTACGATCCATAAGCCTATTGTTGACCCTCGTTTTAGCCAACTGACACGGAGTCAAAATATGAATGATATAGGCGAATATGTATAGATAATAACGTAATGACAAAAGTAAAGAAAACACAGTAATTTATAGTGGTTCGGCCCCAGAATCTGGTAATGACCTACATCCACTTAGAATGATATTGATATGGGAACAAAAGTGTGATCAGAGAGCTTGGGTTCAATGAGTTTCAACACTCCTCATAAACAATCCTCGTTTTCACAGATAATTTCTATATTCCTATGGTTTTTTAGCTGCCAAAAGGTCCCTCCCCATGAGCCATCTCTTGCCTTTTATAGGCCCATGGAGGGTTGCCCAATATTGTTACAGATATTATCCCTTGAATCATGGGATATTCAGAAGATTGCATGAAATAAATTCGGGATACATAAGATCTTTCCATAAATGTTGCTTTGCCAGCGGAACCACCGACCAGTCTGGTCGTGGTAAAAACAGGTATGTCCTGCTTCTGGTGTGTCTCATGGTCGATACTCTAGCAGACGCTCCAGGTGTCAGGCACGTGTCAAGAGATTATTCGCCACGTCACAAATGCTAATTTATTGGATAACATTTGCCCCCCAAAGTTTATTTACTATGAACAGTAAATAAACTTTGAGCGTACGACCCTTCGGTAACCCCTCCTGACGTGTCAGAGCCTTTCGTGCATTCTTGAAAAAAGCAAACCACTCCTGTCTAATCAAGGCTTTTCAGTTTCCCAGAAACAATTTTGACGGCCATTACGCTTCCCCATACTTCGAAAATGGAAAATTAATGATCACGCCTTTTGAGTACCAGAGACAAACTTATATAAGGTTACTTGAGCCATTTTCTTCCTTTTTACGCACGTCATCTCTTTGTCGAAAAACCCTAAAAACCAGAGCTTTACTCTCTCCGGCGAACCTTCCTTCGTGCTGTAGGATCAGACGATGGGCTCGTTGACTTCCGAAACTCTCATTTCCATCTTCACGACCACTTTCCTTGGTAAGTTACTCTGCAACTCCATGCTTCTAACCTTTCGTGGTGCATGCTTTTAAATGGTCTACTGTTTGAATCTCTTGGTTTCTGGTTTTTTGAACGCCTGTAGATAAGATGTTTTTTGTCGTCAAAGTATGCTTTTGAGTAGGTTTAAAACCCAGGATTAGCACTTTTTAGGACGTAGGATCGAAGTAGCATTTCGATTTTTTAATCCGGTTGGAAATAATTTCTTCCCGTTGCGAGGGGAGTCGAAAAAGCTTTTCAGGAAAACTTTTCACTCTCACCCTTTTGGTCCGCTTTTTAAACTGTTTGCGCAGAGAGACTTAGTCAGAATACTGTTATATAAAGGCTTAGCTTTCATACTTCGACCAGCGCTACTTTAAGAATCTCCTAGATCCCTCTGACCTCGCCTCCCCATTCTTCTGTTTGCAGATTTTAATGCCAGATTTGTGGGGAGGTGAGAGACCCATCGACGACGACCTCCTTGCCCAACTGCTCGAGGGAGAAGAACAAATATCCGATCGCATCCACCAGATACCCTTCTCTCGAGTCTCTTCCAGACCGCACCCTTCTATGGCCCGTTCAAAATCCTCTGGCAAGAAAAGGCCCGAATCTGAAAGTAACCCATCTCCTTCTGCCCAGCCTGACTCGCAGGCGGGGGCTCCCTCGACCAGTGGTCGAGAAAATCTTACTCCTGACCCCAATATCCAAACTAGGGCTTGTCCTCGTCATCGCAATCCGCCTGATGTCGAGTGGTACACTCCTCCAGCTAGTTCGATGACCCTTCGGATGGTCGCGAACTGCTTCAGAAAATACCCCCTAACGGGGGTAACCATTACACGTCCTACTGCGGAGCAGAGGGCTAACCGTCCAGGAGGGGCAAACAGCGCCTGGTCCCGGTATCACATTGAAGCGGGGGCTTATCTCCCTCTTCATCCTTTCTTTGTGGGGGTGGCCAATTATTTCGGCGTCGCTCCCTTTCAAATAACCCCTAATGGATATAGGATGTTGGCTGCGCTCTATGTCCTGTACAAACTTAACAAGTGGCCAGAACCTTCACCTCATGAGGTTAATTACCTCTTTGATCTTAAGTCCAATCCTCAACACAACGGGACGGGCTTTTTTCACTTCTGCCATCAGGAAACTGGCCGGACGTTTTTGAGTGGCACCACCCACATATCAAACGTGGGACATTACAACAAGGAGTACTTCTTTACTCCGGATATATCCAGCAACAACTTGGCCTTTGCGAGAGGAGGTACAATTTTGTCTTTGCCCTGGTCGATACTTTATCATAAAGTATTTCTCTTCGTCATTTCTCAAACTCGACTCGTTTTTCAGGCCCCTGGTTGCGCCCGACCCCAACACCAGACATGGTGTCGAGGTCTGACACTCTGGCCAAGATGTCTGCCGCTACCAAATGTGTCAAGACCTTGACACAAGAAAAGAATTTGAGGTCGTCTGGCCTTCTGGCTCCTCGCCATGACAATAGAGGGTCCGAAACGGACGAACCCACTGCTGGGGGGGTCCCCGAGCAGCAATTTCCTGTGCCCTCTCCAAGGAGGAGGCCAACAGGAGTTACGATCAGGGAACCCACGGGCAGCCCTTCTGCAGAAAGGCCTTCTGCTCCCCAAGGCAAGGGGAAAGAAAAGGCCAAAGAACCAGTTGTTGACTTGGAAGAGTCTTCTGATGACAATGGTAACGTTATTTCGCTTTTAAATGGTTTGCCAATCCCCTGTCACATGTTCGACGGGGATGGCAACTTTACATATGCTCCAAATCTAGGGCCAAACTTCTTCATGCCAGAAAATGAGTATATGATTAATAGAGTCAATAGTATAGCGACCAGTAGTTGTAGCTCGGGTATTCACTTTATTTTCTTCTTTCTGTTGTATTACTCTTTTCCACCTTTTTCTTCCCTTATTAACCTTTTGTGTTTATTTTCATGCAGATATGTCGACTCCCAATATCTTTGACATGTACCAGGCCGAAGAGGAAGAAGAAGTCCCTCAACTTCAACGGAGGTCAAAGAAACGAACTGGTGAAACCAGTCGAGGCCCTTCAGCCAAGAAGAGTCGACCAGAAGACCCTCCTCAGGGTACTTCAACTGGGCAAAGTCCTGCGCCAACCGGGCGAACTCCTACCCCTTCTGAACAGCAAAACACCCCTGCTCGATCTAATCCTCCACCTACGCCTGCTAGGGAGCATCTTTCTCGCGAAGAGGCTCATGAAGCCAGGCTCGTGAGCCATACCATTCGATCCGCTAAGGATCGAATTGAACGGATTGGCAGAGGTGAGCGTGTTGGGGCTGCCATGATCCAAGCAGTAGAGTTACCAGTCGATCAGATCCTAAACAGGACTCTGAACGAGATCTCCAGCGTAAGTATTTCTTTGTTTCTCGAGCCTTTGTTTTTTCAGTTCTCGTGATGAGTCTTGACTTCTTTTTCGTTTACAGGCCTTACTTTCTGCCATTACTGCTCGTTCCCGAGCCCAGGCCTACTTTGAGCAGATTGAGGTTAAAGTTCTCGAGAAACATCAGGTGAAGGCGGCTGAGGAGCTTTCGGCTGCTGAAGCCAAACATGCTAAGGAGTTGGGGACGGTGGTCCAAGAGCGGGATGCAGCGGTGACCAAACTGTCTGCGGCTGAAGCTGCTAAAGATGCAGCGGTTAAGCTGAAGGAAGAGTATCGGTCGTACAACAAAACTCATCTCCGCGAGATAAAGCATCTGGAGGGGGTAGTCAAGTCTAAGGACGAGACTATTGCCACTCTAGAGGGCAAGCTGCAGCAGTCGGAGCTCGACAACTCCAAGATTCTGGAAAAGTATAAGAGGGCGACACTCCGATGTTTCTATAACTTTTGGAAACATAATCGGGGTGCTGACTTTAGCTACCTTTCAGAGGAGGTTAGAGTTGCGGAGTTGGCTCGGTGCGCTGCTCAACTGGCTGAAGAGGAGGCGAGAGCTGCGACTCCTGCAACCCCAAGCGTCGTTGGTTTGGACGAAGAAACCATCGAGGAAGAGACTGACCAGGTTGTTGCCCAGGATCTTCCTGCCCCCCATGCCTCTTAATTTATTTAGCTGTTCTTCTTTCTTTTTAAACACGTGGCCCACGGGTCGCAATGTAAAGACAATAATTTCTTTTTAAACTTTGCTGCACGGGCAGTAAATCTTTTTGTTTGAACAATTACATCCAAGCAGCAATGCTTGCGGTGTAAAAGCTTAACTCTTGGTGTTATAATATTTTTACCTATTATAACGTTTGTCCGTATGACCGAACTTAGCATAGTACTTTGGCATCATATATTTTGAAAAAATACCCTAAGTACTTGAAGCATGCTTTCACTCATTTTGTTCATGTGTTTACATACTTTGAGAGTATGCTTTGCTATCGATGTGCCTTATATGCCCCCCAAGTGATCGAGGAGCTCTTAGGCCCTTGGTCACTTGCCTTGACCATGGTTTGTTCGAACATTACTGTTCGAGCGGAAAAATGATACTTGTAATACAGCAAAACAACACACGTAATGAACAAATACTTGTAAATGTAAATTTACAAAGTTTGGCAAGAACGACTGGCTGAGCACAGTCCCTTATAGTTTCGTATTTAAAATGGACTAATCATGTCTTTACGAATGATTCTGAAACAGAATCTTACATATACGAGCAGTTAGCCATACACCGTGGCTAACCCTCGTTGCAAAACTTGTAAAAATTAATGGGGAAAATTTGAACAAGCCAGCCCTTTAAGAAGGGCTGTTTATTGATAATACTTGCGCAGGTGTTCTCCATTCCAGTAACGTGGAACGAGATCTCCGTTTAAGCGTGCAAGTTTGTAGGTGCCTGGGTGAAGGACTTCTTCAATCTGGTAAGGTCCTTCCCAGTTAGGTCCGAGCACGCCGGCAGTGGGGTCGCGGGTATTCAAGAAGACTCGTCGTAACACCAAGTCTCCGACGTTGAATCTTCTTTCTTTAACTTTGGAGTTAAAGTACCGGGCGACTTTTTGTTGATAAGCAGCAACTCGGAGTTGAGACTTTTCTCGTATCTCATCAATTGAGTCTAAAGACTCCAGTATTAGCTGGCTGTTTTTCTCTTGATCATACGTTAAACGCCGGTGTGAGGGGGGATCTATCTCGACGGGTATCATGGCCTCATACCCATAAGCTAAGGAAAATGGGGTACGCCCTGTGGCTGTTCGATGAGATGTTCTATATGACCAGAGGACTTCCGGTAGTTGTTCTGGCCATGCTCCTTTCGCTTCTTCAAGTCTTTTCTTCAGGGTGTCTTTGAGGGTTTTGTTTACAGCTTCGACTTGCCCATTCGCTTGGGGGTGTGCGACTGAAGAAAAGCTCTTGATTACCCCATGCCTTTCGCAGAAATCGGTGAACAGGTCGCTGTCAAATTGGGTTCCGTTGTCTGAAACTATCTTTCTGGGCAAACCATACCGGCACACAATGTTCTTGATGACAAAGTCCAGAACTTTCTTGGACATTATGGTTGCGAGTGGTTCAGCTTCGACCCATTTTGTAAAGTAATCGACTGCCACAACTGCGTACTTTACTCCTCCTTTTCCTGTCGGTAGTGATCCAATTAAATCTATTCCCCATATTGCGAAAGGCCACGGGCTTTGCATCTGCTTTAGCTCGTTTGGAGCTGCTCGTGGGATTTTGGAGAACCTTTGACATTTATCACACCTTCATATGTACTCCATCGAATCCTCGTTCATCGTTGGCCAAAAATAGCCTTGTCGAAGAATTTTTTTCGCCAAACTCTGCCCCCCAGCGTGATCTCCGCAGAAGCCCTCATGCACCTCTTTCATGAGTTCCTTGGCTTTTTCTTTTGTAATGCACCTGAGCAGTGGCATTGAATATCCTCTTCGGTACATAACCCCATCGAGCAGTATGTACCTAGCAGCTTGTCTTTGTAGAGTTCTTGCTTTGTTTCTATCTACTGGCAATGTCCCACTTGTCAGATACTCCAGGTAAGGTGCCATCCATGTATCTTCTACTCGAATTTCCATGCTGGCTTCGGCTGCATCAATGCTTGGTTCACTTAATCTCTCTACTGGGACTATGTTCAAGGTGTCAGTGTCTTTGGCACTTGCAAGTTTGGCCAAGGCGTCTGCATTCGAATTTTGGTCTCGCGGAATTTGCTGGAGGGTGTATTTTGTAAACTGTGCTAGCAAATCTTTTGCTTTATTAAGGTAGGCCATCATTTTTAACCCTCGTGCTTGATATTCTCCCAGGACTTGATTTACGACCAGCTGAGAGTCACTGAAAATATCGAGCGCTTTTATGTTCATCTCCCTCGCCATTTTCAGTCCAGCGAGGAGTGCTTCGTATTCCGCTTCATTGTTTGACGCTGCGAAATCAAACCTGATTGCGCAGTGAAATCGATGCCCATCGGGCGTTATCAATATCACTCCTACTCCAGCGTGAGATTCATTAGATGATCCATCTGTGAATAGTTTCCACGAAGGAGTCTTGTCTTGAGGCATGGGCGCCTCAGGTTTCTCGCACAACTCGTTGCTGGGGAGTTCGGTGAACTCCGCAATAAAATCGGCTAAGGCTTGCCCTTTTATTGCTGCTCGCGGTGAATAAGTCACGTCGAACTGTCCTAATTCGACCGCCCATTTTAACAGTCGTCCAGCCGCCTCAGGTTTTTGGAGGACCTGCCGAAGGGGCTGGTCGGTCAAAACCGTGATAGGATGGGCTTGGAAGTATGGTCGCAACTTTCGGGAGGCTAGAATTAGGCAATACGCTAATCTTTCGATCGGTGGGTATTTTAATTCTACACCGATCAGCCTTTTGCTGACGTAGTAAACAGCTTTCTGCACACCTTCTTCTTCCCGTATCAGTACCGCACTAGCAGCAACTTCGGTAATTGCCAGATAAATGTACAAAGTCTCTCCTTCCATTGGTTTTGATAGGACAGGAGGTTGCGACATGTGAGCCTTTACTGTCTGGAATGCTTGCTCGCAGTCTTCCGTCCATTCAAACTTTTTATTTCCCCTAAGTAGATTGAAGAATGGAACGCACTTGTCAGTTGATTTTGAGATGAATCTACTAAGGGCAGCTATCCTTCCGGTCAGGCTTTGGACATCCTTGATCTTTTCTGGCGACTTCATATCGATCAGGGCTTTTATCTTGTCGGGGTTGGCCTCGATTCCCCTTGAATTCACTATAAATCCCAAAAACTTTCCTGACCCGACTCCGAAGGAACATTTGAGGGGATTCAACTTCATATGGTATTTATTTAACACATCAAAGCACCTTTGCAAATCCTTCACATGTCCTTCAGCCTTCTTGGACTTTACCAGCATGTCATCCACGTATACTTCCATGCTTACCCCGATCAGCTCCTTGAACATGTGGTTGACCAATCGTTGGTAAGTTGCACCTGCGTTCTTCAGTCCAAAGGGCATTACTTTGTAACAATATAAGCTCGTATCGGTCCGAAAGCTGGTATGATCCTCATCAGGGGGATGCATGCTGATCTGATTGTAGCCTGAATACGCATCCATGAACGAAAGGGTCTCATGCCCAGCGGTTGCATCGACTAGCTGGTCGATCCTCGGGAGGGGGAAGCAGTCTTTTGGGCAGGCCTTATTGAGGTCTGTAAAATCCACACAGGTCCGCCATTTGCCGTTAGGCTTGGGGACCAACACCGGATTGGAGACCCATGATGGATAAAACGCCACCCTGATGAACCCATTTTCTTTAAGTCTTTCGACTTCTTCTTTCAAGGCTCTTGACCTGTCTTTATCGAGCAGCCTTCTTTTTTGTTGCACCGGTGGAAAGACTTTGTCTATGTTTAGGACATGGCTGATCACCGCAGGATCTATTCCGACCATGTCTTTATGTGACCAGGCGAAAACCCCCTGGTTCCCTTGCAAGAATTCCACCAGCGCTTGTTTCGCGGTAGGTTCTAAATTCTTCCCAATCTTTACGATTCGAGTCGGGTCTCTTTCATCGAGATGGACCTCCTCCAGGTCCTCGACGGGTCCAACATTTTCTTCAAAATCCCCAAAGCGAGGATCCAAATCTATATCCTCACTTTGGGCAACACCCTATTTGGTGACTTTTCCACCTGATTGGGTTTTGCTGTCTTCCGTCATCTGCAATCGTTCTGGGGTAGCGCTCCTTGATGTTCCACTTTTTGCCTTTGTGATCGAGGCGTTATAGCACTCCCTGGCTTCCCTTTGGTTTCCCAAAACGCATCCTACCCCTGCGTCCGTTGGGAATTTCATGGCTAGGTGCCACATGGAGATGACGACCCTCAGTTCAACCAGTATGGGTCTTCCAATAACGGCGTTATACGCTGAAGGACAATCGACCACTACAAAAGTGGCGAGTAATGTCCTTGAAGCGGGCGCTGTACCCGTTGTCACTGGGAGTTTGATCATTCCGGCTGGAACGAGTCCTTCTCCAGAGAAGCCGTATATGGTTTGATTGCAGGGCTCCAAGTCCTTCACGGACAGCTTCATACGTTCCAGCGTTGATTTATAGAGGATGTTTACTGAACTTCCTGTATCGACCAGTATTCTTTTTACCATCATATTGGCCATTTGGATATCTACGACCAGCGGATCGGAATGTGGGAACCGGACGTGTTGGGCATCGCCTTCAGAAAAGGTTATCCCGCACTCCTCTGAGCGGGCCTTTTTCGGCGCTCGGTCCTCCACAGTCATCATTTCGATGTCCTGGTCGTGGCGCAGAGTTCGAGCATATCGTTCTCTAGCCTTTCCGCTATTTCCAGCGAGGTGTGGGCCTCCACAGATGGTTAAAAGTGTTCCGGCTACGGGGGCAGGCTGTAATGGTGGCGAGCGTTGGCGTGTGGACGTCTGCTCGTTGCCACCTGGAGCTTCTCGTTGGGAAGTTCCCGAGGCCCGTACGTACCTTCTCAAGTGTCCTTGTCTAATGAGGAACTCGATTTCATCTTTTAGCTGGTTGCATTCATTAGTGTCATGTCCATAGTCGTTATGATAACGACAGAATTTGGTAGTGTCTCTTTTCGAAATGTCTTTTCGAATGGGCCCAGGCTTCTTGTAGGGCACGCTAGAGCTTGTGGCCTGGTATACCTCTCCTCGAGACTCAACGAGGGCAGTGTAGTTAGTGAACCTAGGTTCATAACGATTACTCTTGGCTCGCTTATTGTCGGAGGTGGAAGGCTCATTGTGTTGCCGTTTCCCACCATTCTTGCCATTACCGTTCCCGTTTCCATTGCCCTTGCCGTTGCCATTTGGTTTAGTGCCATTGGCGGCTTTGGCGGGTTCGGCAGCCTTCTTGCCCTTGTTCGAGGATTTTCCATCATCGGCAATGGCTTCTTCGAGTTTGATATATCGATCAGCTCGGTCTAAGAATTCCTGGGTGGTTCTGACCCCATCCTTACGAAGACTTTTCCACAGGGGCGAGCGGCGTCTCACTCCCGCAGTTATAGCCATCATCTTTCCTTCGTCCCCGACTGTCTTTGCTCCGGCTGCCGCTCGCATAAAGCGCTGGATGTAATCTTTTAGCGATTCTCCATCTTGCTGGCGGATCTCAACCAGTTGATTTGCTTCGGTCGGGTGGACACGACCTGCGTAGAACTGTCCGTAGAATTCCCTTACGAACATTTCCCAGGAAACTATGCTTGCAGGTGGGAACTTAAAGAACCATTCCTGCGCGGCTTCAGAAAGTGTTGCAGGAAAGATCCTGCACCGAGCGTCTTCGGATACCTTCTGAATGTCCATCTGGATTTCAAACTTATTCACATGCGAGACGGGATCTCCGTATCCATCGAAGTTCGGGAGCGTGGGCATCTTGAACTTGCCGGGAGTCTCTGCATTGGCTATTCTTTGGATAAATGGAGTGCCCTTTCTTCTATCATGGTCAATATAAGAGGTTCTTCCTCCGACCAATTGTTGCACAGCCTGATTTAGTGCGTCTATCTGGGCTTGCAAGGCAGTAGGAATAGCTACGTTCTCCGCTGCTGGGGGGATGTTTTCACCATGCTTCTCTCGACGATCATTGAGTATGTCTCTTAGATCTTCCTCTCTTCTCCGTTGCTCGCTACCTCCGAGCCGGTTGAAGACATTATTTTGCCGGGGTTGCCCCCCAGCATCTTGTCTATTTGGCTGATCATCTTGAGGTATTTGGCTCCTGCTCCTACCTTTATTTCCGTTTCTCCCATCAGCATTGTTCTTGCGTGAGTCAGCCTCGTTGTAGCCGTGGCCATCTTTGAACTTTGACTGGCTATGGTAAGACTGGTTGTTCCCTCTATTCCCGTCTCTGGCAGAAACACCTCGAGCGTTAGGGGGTGGCCTGCGCTGGTCGCGATGTCCCCGTGCATTATCATGCTGCTGGGATCCACGGACCGCAGAGCCTAACTCCGAGTCTCTCCTGTTACCAGGAGGGTAGTGACCCCTGTTCGCTTGGTGTGGCCCATCATTCTCGCGGCGTCTAGGACTACGAGGCTGTCGCTCGGCCCTATTCTGCCTTTGCTGCGGGGGATTACCTCGAGCAGCGTGGGATGGTGGATCTGCCTCGGGGTCCAGTGGGACGTCGTCATGGGGCATCTGGGGCTGTTCAGGCCTTTGCGGACTTGAAGGATGGACTGGTGGGCTAGGATTGGGACCTCCCTGGGGTGGCCCAGTTTCAGGTTGATTAGGCTGCGAGGCAGGCGCGGCCTGATTTCTGGCCAACAGCAAGGCCGCTTCAAGGGCTGCCATGGCCTCAGTCTGGCGGCGATCCACCTCCGCCTGTCTCTCGCTCAACTCCGCCCTCTGACGATCAAGTTCCTGCTGTTGCCTCGCCATAGCTTCTGCGGCAGTCTCTTGATTGGCTCTCAGACTAGCCAGCTCTTCCTGCAACGTGCCCAAGGTGCTCCTCAAAGTCGCATCGTCCATTTCCTCCTCTTCAAAATCTAGTTGCGGTTCATCTTCCGCCATGCTTGCTGGGGGAGGAGGAGGTGGCGGGTTCGACGGTGCAGCGGCGGTCTGAGCAGCTTTCTTCCCTGCTTTCGCCATTAGTTTTATCAACAATGATGAGTCGCCCTCTCAATGAAAGCACCAGAATGTTGACCCTCGTTTTAGCCAACTGACACGGAGTCAAAATATGAATGATATAGGCGAATATGTATAGATAATAACGTAATGACAAAAGTAAAGAAAACACAGTAATTTATAGTGGTTCGGCCCCAGAATCTGGTAATGACCTACATCCACTTAGAATGATATTGATATGGGAACAAAAGTGTGATCAGAGAGCTTGGGCTCAATGAGTTTCAACACTCCTCATAAACAATCCTCGTTTTCACAGATAATTTCTATATTCCTATGGTTTTTTAGCTGCCAAAAGGTCCCTCCCCATGAGTCATCTCTTGCCTTTTATAGGCCCATGGAGGGTTGCCCAATATTGTTACAGATATTATCCCTTGAATCATGGGATATTCAGAAGATTGCATGAAATAAATTCGGGATACATAAGATCTTTCCATAAATGTTGCTTTGCCAGCGGAACCACCGACCAGTCTGGTCGTGGTAAAAACAGGTATGTCCTGCTTCTGGTGTGTCTCATGGTCGATACTCTAGCAGACGCTCCAGGTGTCAGGCACGTGTCAAGAGATTATTCGCCACGTCACAAATGCTAATTTATTGGATAACACCTATAAATAAATGGCTCATGGCATCATTTTGGGGGGTTTGATCTTTTTAGACTGAGAAAAACTCTCTAGTTTGGAGACTTTGGGACTGTTACTTGGATCATTCTTGGGGTATTTTCTGAGAGAGTTTAGAGAGAGAAACTATGTATTTTTCTACTTACACTTAAGAAACTCAGTTGACTCAAGTTCATCTGATCTTAAGTTAGGATATATATATATCACAACTCCAAGTGGATTAGGCTATTACCAATAAATTGGGGCTGAACCACTATAAAATTATTAGCGTCATATTTTTCTCTTGAATGTTTATTGTAGTTTTGACGTCTACTCATCGTTGACCAAAATCGTGGTCAACACTTCAGATTTCACGAAATTTCAAAAATGGCTCATGGAGCCAATATATCGCCTGCCCTATTTTCCCGAGGGTCCTTGGTTTCGTTCATGCAAAGTCGACGTGTTTTTCCGTATTAACATAGGCGATATATCGCCCCCTATAGCTATGATATATCGGCTTACGTGTATGTACTAAACCACGTTTTTGCACATTTTAATCACACATAAAGCTATTTAAACCATTTTGACCGAGTAATACGAGATCCTAGCATCTGAGGGAAGGTTCTAGACTTCCTAGGCTTATCCTTGATTATTTTTATTCATATAAAGTCCTTAAATCCTTAATAAATATACATGTAACAAATGTCACATTCTTAGTTATTTTATTTAAATCTTAGGTTATAATAAATAATATTTCTAGGACCAACTATATTAATCAAAACTTGTGATAAAATTAATATTTCTAAACTATAGACTAAACTTATAAAATTCATAACTAGCTCTACGAGTTTCCAAACAATTCTAGGCTTGAACCAATATCACAAAAAATTAAAATACTACAACATAAGATACTACTATCTAACTAAGTAAAATTCTGAGGCACTACAGTAAAGGAGCTACTACTCTACAAATTTGAAGAAAGATGATTAACATCATTTCCATCTGTTCCTTTAAACCCATTATTTATTTTGGAGTTCCTTTATCTTTTTTGTTTTTGTTTTCGCCTTTACATTTATAGATATTTTAGAGCTTCTTTAAATATTTTTTTATTCATTTTTCTTTCTTTCTCTCTCCAAATGTATTAGTTTTTTTATTTATTTTAATTAAATAAAAATGTTTAAAGATATAATATTTAAAATGATGTAAAAAAATATAGAGAAGTTGATATATTATATAATGTAGGGGTGTACACGGTTTGGTTTGGTGCGGTTTAGAAGAATTTTGAAAGCAAACCGCTCATGCGATTTCGTCAAAATGAAAAACCAAACCAAACCATAAATAAACGGTTTGGTTCGGTTATAACTATATAACCAAAATAATAAAATTTTAAGCTTTTTTATTATAAAATAATTAACTAAATAATTATATTTAATAATAATAATAATAATAATAACTTATTTGTTGTTAGAAGAGTAAGAATTTTGAATCATGGGAAAAATAGACTTTTACTTTCTAAACAATTTGAGACTTGACAATTCTCTTTTTCAGTAGTATGTATTAAATACTATTGAAAATATATTTTTAATAATTAAATTGTCTGGCTTGACTGATTGGATGGACTTTGTATTAACACAAGGGTAAGGGTTCAAACATTTGCACCCTCATTTATAAAAATTTATTTTTAGAAAAACTCACAGTCCGATCCGGTTTAATTGGTTTTGGAGAGTTCGAAATCGTAACCGAACTATTTAAAGTTAAACAGTCTGGTTAAATCATACCGTTATAAACGATTTCACCGGTCACAATTTTTGGCAGTTTGGTGTGGTGCAGTTTAAGTGCCAAAAGTTTGCAATTTATATGAACACCCTAGTATAGTGTAAAATTTGATGTAAAATAAAGAAAGTTGAGTTTTAATGATGCATTTTTTAGTATAGAGTAAATGGGTAGATGAGATTGCTATAATAAATCATAAAAAATAAAGAAAAAATATTGAATTGATGAAAAAAAAAAAATCTTGAATCAAAGTCTTGAAAGGATGCCTAGCTTTGGATTTTCTAATCTATGATAAGATATTGACGAAATTAGTTCCTAAGAGATAAAGGATGAGTACTGATCCTTGGTTATTTATTTATTTGCATGATATTGATTAAATTTTTTGACACTTTGACAAGTCTCCCGAAACTATTGAAAATTATCCCAAAATATTGAAAAGACTCAAAACATTGTTTCTTTTTTTAGTAGAAATGATAGATTTTCATTCATCAAGGGAAAAGCCATAACAACAATAGCCCTTTAGGCTAAGTTTCAAAACATTGGTGCCACCACTCCATAAATCTCCAATCCTTACGCAATATGAGAGTTCAATTAGACCAAGAAAGAAACAACAAGTAATTCATTCATATCCACATAGAATTTAAAATAAGAATTAGAAATCTACTTCACTTATTATTGGATTGGTGATATGTGGTCATGAAAAAAAAAAGGTGGCAAATATAAAAGAAAGTGGATATGGTGTTATCGGATTCACTTATCATGATACTGCCAATTTAGTTACAAATAATATTAGGAAATTCACAAAATTACTTAAGACTTAAAAAAAAATACTAAAAATATGAAATATGAAAAATAAAATACAAAAATATGGAGGGACATAATCGTAAGTACGAAGTTTTTAAAAAAAAAATAAAGTTTATAAATTTGTAACAATACAACTTTTTTGTAACCAAAGTTTACAAATTTGTAACTAAAATTTACAAATTTGTAATTATATGTTACGATTTTGTAAACAATATTTACTGACTAAATAGAAAATTGTAACATGCGATTACAGAACTGTTATCTATATTTTTGTAAACTTATGTTTTTTTTCAAATTTCCAGTGCTATATGTCATTTTTCCAATAATATTTCTAATGCAAATAAATAATTTCACTAATCTTGGTCTTGTAATATTAATTATCAATTCAAAATGCATAGACTCGGTGGCTCAAAATCTGTAAAACGCCAGACAAAATAAAGTGGGTAACGATTCAAATCATAAGAAAAAACATTAATACGATTTCACTTGCATACTTATGCATTAAAGTCTCCTTTAAGTATTATTAACTTCTCAAACTATTGCGCATATATTCATTTGAAATATATATAATTTAGTGCCCACTCATGTCAACAAATAACAACATGACATATTGACATGTCATGTTAAAAGTTACTATTAATAGTATCTTCCCAAAATTATAAAAATAAATAATTGAATTCAACTATGTCTAAAAATGTATATTATCATTGGTTTCGTTTGGTGTATTGACTATGATTCACATTACTTCAATGAGTTACATGAAAAATTTATTAAACCAATTACATAATTCATGTTAAGTATTCAATTTAATTAGTTTTAACACCAACCAACCAATCATTTCATAAAATTGGCATGAAGCGAGGTTCATGTTGGCCACGGTCCTTCACTTCTTTTAGCTTAAAAGTGGTCCCTTTTATTTTTCTTCTAAAAAAAAGTGTGGTCCTCATGCTCTCTTTCTTTATATTATTAAATGAGTGTGGTCCCACTCTTTGGTTGGTACCGTTGGCCTTTTATATAGTAATTAGCGTAGAATCTATCTTTCTATACCTCCCAAGGGCCAAGATTGTTAGAGCATAATTTTTAAATTACGAACCAAAATACGTTTAAATATATTTCATCATAATTAGGGATGCACATTTTCTTTAATGGAGCGGAAAATCCCTATCTAAATGGAGAACGGGATGATGACGGAGATAATTTTCAATTCTCAAATGTAAAATGTGGTGGAGATAGTGATAGCACTCCCTGTCCCGGTGGGATTCCGTTTAAATTTTTATATATTTTTGTAATATTTTATATGTATTTTATATATTTCTTTATATGTTATTGTAGTATTGTAGTAATTTTTTTTAATATTTTAAATTTTATTTAGGATAATATTTAATAATTTAAATAATAAATATTGTATAGTGTTTTAATTTATATATAATTTATGACTTTTATTTAAAAATTTATCATTTAAATAAATGAGTTTCTTATAGAAATTCTTAGCGCTATTAAGGGATTTTCTACTCCATCCCCAATGGGGAATAAACAAGAATAGAAATTAAAAATTATAAATAAAGACGGGGATGGGGAACATTTCCCGCCAATTCCCATCCCGCGTGCATCACTAATTATAATGCTAAGTGCTAAATAAGTCAATTGTCTGTAGTGCTCGTGTAAATATATAGTTGTCATTTGCTAAGCAAATGAAAGATAAAAGAAAAGGCCAAATTAAATTGGCCTCATTTTATACTTGAAAGGTGGAATATCCAAAGCTTCAAGTGGATTGAAAAAGCAACAAGTTGTGTGACCACACCAGTCAATATTGTATCAATATGTTTTTTTTATTCTCGATTCCATCGGAGTTAACTGGTGAAAATATTAACATATTCATCCCAGCTATAGATAAATATCTCAAGACTAGTAGAGTGGATTATTAGTTGGACACCAGTCAATTATACTGTAACAATAATTTGATTTGATAGCTTTTATATGTATATTGGTTTTGTAAATAGAATAATATTAGAAAAAAAATAATAAAACCATTGCAGTAATAAGTTGTAAATGGAATATAGAATAATTTAGTATTGTTAAGAATTTTAAAAGGAAATTTGAGGTTTAATGCAATAAGTGACACTACATTTAAAAAATACTATATCTTTATATAATTCTCATTTTTGTGCTACTAATGACGTTACTACCCAAAATACTCCTGGCATAATTTTCCCTCTCTTTTTCTTATAGTCTTCACTCTTTATCTCTTATGTTTTCCCTCTCTATCTCTCAAACTCTCGTACACACAAAAAAAGTCAGCCATCATTAATTTGCATTTCGGATCTAGGGGCAAGTTGTGAGTCCTTTCAAGTCAAGAAACTTCATTTTGGATTTCTGATCTAGGGGAAAAAATCGTATGGGTAAGTATATATTTGTTATATGTAGTGAAGAAACTTGTCTAGTTACATTACTTGTCTTATTTCGAACAGATCTGTGTATGACTTTATGTTTTATTGCAATTTTTCACTGTCGGAATGAATTTTGGATACTTCGTGCGTTTTTTTATGGATTTTTTTCCTGCCTCGATGAAACTCGATAGGTCTCGATGTATTGCATGCATGCTGGCTCGATGGACCTCGACGTGCCTCGAAAGTGTTAGGATGTTAATACCTCGATGGTCCTCAATTGTACTCGATAAAACTCGATAGGGGTATAAGAGTTTAATTGGATTTAATAACTCGATAAAACTCGATAGGTGTATAAGAGTTTAATTAGATTGTTTGCCTTGATTGTCCTCGATTGTACTCGATAAAACTCGATAGGTGTATAAGAATTTTATTGGATTATTTGCCTCCATAGTCCTCGACTGTACTCGATAAAACTCGATATGTGTGACCTCGATAGGACTCGACATATATCGATAGAAATCGATATTTTTCTGTTTTATGTTGTAGTTTAACATTTTGACCTTTTTTTTTGTTTTTTTGTTGCAGATTCGATTGTTTCCGTATTTGTTGCATTCAATGGTGTTTAGGAACTCGAAAATAGGGATTTGATTTTCAGAGATGTTGAAAATCAAGTTCTGCCCGTGGAGAGCAACTGCTTGACATTCTGTACGATGAGCTTGAAGTGGATAAATGTGTGCATGACTTGAAAATTGAGGTCCCGTACACATGCCTATCACAATCCGTCAAACCTACCGTTATAAAAAATGATAGGCATGTGCGTGCATTCATTGGGTTAGCATTGAAATCTGTAGAGAAGCTCATTCCTCTATGTGTGACATTGATTAAGAAGGGAGGTGTAAGAAATGCATCGGCTTTTGCCAGTGTTAATAAAAAAGTTCGATTTGAAGAGAACATTTCTCCTCCATGTCATGGTTTCAAAGGAACTCAAGGTGACGTTGGAACATGTGTTCCCGAGACAAATCCAGATGTCATAGTCCATGATGATATCCAGGTTAGAGATCCGTCATATGTGCATGACACGGCGGAGTACGATCCCTATGGCTACGATCCTTATGTCAACGACGATCCTGTTGCTGATGCACCAGATCTTGATGGGCTAGATGTTAGGGCAGATTTTCCAACACAGAGTTCAAATGTTATGGTAGATGAGGAGCGCATAATAGAAGATCGGCAAACACGTGGGACCAGTAGTAGTCGTCCATAGGGGTGAACATTTGACCCGAAAAACCCGCAAACCCGCCCGACCCGCAGCCCGAAAACCCGTTTTTTGGGAAAACCCGTCAAAATCGGGTGAAATCCGACCCGAACCTGACAAAAGTCGGGTCGGGTTCGGGTTTGAAAATTTGTTAGCCTCGGGTTCGGGTTCAAACCCGAAATCCGAAAAAAAAAAATGGTATTTTCGAAAAAAAAATGGTATTTTTGAAAAAAAGTGTAAAAAAATGGTATTTTTGCAAATTTTAGCTTTTCGGCCCAAAACCAAATAGGCTCAGCCCAACCCAAAATCAAACCTGAAATCTGAAAAAAAAAAATGGTATTTTTGAAAAAAATGGTATTTTGAACAAAAAGTGTAAAAAAATGGCATTTTTGCAAATCTGGGATTTTTGGCCCAAAATCACAAATGGCCCAGAAAACCCGAAATTACACCCGAACCCGAACCCGAGTGAACCCGAACCCGAAAAAACCCGAAAATTTCGGATCGGTTTCGATACCATTTTTCTTAACCCGAAACCCGCAAAACCCGAACCCGATGAGCCCGAAACCCGAAAATCCGACCCGTGTGCACCCCTAGTCGTCCAGGTCCAAGTAGAACCGATGATAGTTTTAGATGGAGTTCTCCATTGGACTTAGGCGAATATCGTAGAACATGGAGTGCTCCCATGTTCACCAAAGAGGATATAGAGGCCTCACATCAACATCATTCCTCAACCAGCAAAGCTTCAGGAGAATTGCACCTTGGGAAGTTCTTTCAGAACAAGCTTGAATTGAAAACCAAAGCATCCATATTTGCGATGAAGAATAATTTTGAGTTTATGGTAAAGAAATCTGGGACTGATGTGTGGTACATTACCTGCAAGGATCCTGATTGTGGTTGGAGATTGAGGGGTAAGAAAAAAATGCGATCTAAAATGTTCGAGATTACTGTATACAACGAAGTACACACTTGCTCACAAGAAATTCGAGATAAGGGCCACCGTCAAGCATCACCGTGGGTTGTTGGGCACCTAATCAAGAGGAAATTTGCTACCGATGGTACTCAATACATGGCAAACAACATAAGGGAGGACATGAAGCACCATTTTGGGGGTAGAAATGAGCTATGAGAAGGCGTGGAGATGCAGAGAAAAGGCTCTTATGTATGTTAGAGGGACACATGAGGAATCATACTCCAAGTTACCTGGATACCTGTGTCAGTTGGAGCATAAGAACCCAGGTACAATTACTGATTTTTTAGTAGAAGATGATCGTTTCTTGTATTGCTTCTTTTCCCTCGGTGTTTCTAGGTGTGGTTTCCAGTACTATCGTCCGGTAATTTGTGTGGATGGCGCATTCTTGAAGAATAAGTATGGTGGCCACATGCTCTGTACTATTGCGTTGGATGCAAACAACCAATTGTTTCCAATTGCGTTTGCATTGGTGGACAGTGAGAACCATAACCCTTGGACTTATTTCATGAAAAAATTGAAGGAAGCCATAGGGGACGTTGAGAACCTTGCTTTTGTATCGGACAGGCATAAAAGCATTAATCATGCTTTGGAGCTTGTGTTCCCAGATGCGTATCACGATGCATGTTACCATCATATATGTATGAATGTTGTGGCAAAATTCAAAACTGACCACGTGCAAAACATCATGGGGTGTGCAGCGTACGCATTTCGAAGAACGAAATTTTACAAGTTCTTTGACAAGATTAAGGTAATTGATCCACCCATTGCTCAATATCTAGAGAGAATTGGCTTTGAAAGGTGGAGTAGCGCTTATTTTCCTGGTAACCGATACAATATCATGACGAGTAACTACGCAGAAAGCTTTAACAATAAGACTAAGGAGGCAATGAGCTTTCTAGTCGCCACTTTTCTTGAATTCATAAGATTCACTCTTCAGTCTTGGTTTGCAGATAGACGTGAAAGAGCTGCAAAAGCAACAACTATGCTATCACCTGAGACGGAAAATGATTTGAAGCAAATAGGTGATAAAGCATTTTTTTTAGATGTCCAAGTCCTTGGTCATCATGAATTTATTGTGGTCGATGGTAATGGTGATGGTGATGTGAACTTGGCCACAAAATCATGCTCTTATGGCATGTTCCAAACCATTGGGATACCATGTGTACATGCTTTTGCTGCAGCCAGAAAAAGAAGCATAAACATTTACTCATTGTGTTCCCCTTACTATAGAATCGAGGCATTGAAGGACACTTATAAATATACTATTTACCCTGTTGGGAACGAGGATGAATGGGTAATCCCTGATCACATCAGAGATACGGTTGTCGGCGTCCCCGTTGAGAAAACCCCTGTAGGAAGGCCCAGGAAGCAGAAAGTGGGTAGGCGAAAGACAAATCGCTATGCTTCACGCGGGGAAAAGATTGTCAAGCCACGTAAGTGTAGCAGATGTGGTGGTAGTGGGCACAATAGGAAGTCATGTAGGGCTAGGATTTAAAATATTGTGTTATGTAATTATTTAATTGATTTTGTTGCATTTATTATATGGAGTACTTCTTCTAATACTTTGTTGGTTTGGATGTCGAGGCAGACACATTATGTGAATTTAGTACTTTTTTATTTAATAACTTTTTCAAAAAATATTGTTTGATAAAAAATAATATACAAAACTAACTATATGCTATACTATACAAGATGTGTAAGACAAAAATGTAAAGAGCATCACGGGGACAAATTCTGATAGAATAGGTCCACACACCACTTGGTCCTGAAATGCTGGATGTTCTCATCGATAACGATATCGAGTGGTAGCCTGGCAACTAGATGCTCGATATGTTTGATGGCAAACATACCACAATCCCCACTGCATATAATCGATTTTGTGTCAATAGAAGATAAAAATAACTTTAATTTTCAGATTTCAAAATACACTAATTAAATAGGGGAATACATTGTCTTAGTCTGAGGACACTCCTCCGGAGGAATACAACAATATGAAAAAGGCTTTGCATTCTGCTCAGGATATACCTGGAGGTCCTCATGGTCGTCAAACATGCCAGAACACCATAACAACAAAGGCAACAATAAGCACCAAGGCTTGATCGCTTTCTCCATCAGAGTGGGACTGAGCATGCTATGGTTGGAATCATAAATGTTGATGCAC
This sequence comes from Humulus lupulus, assembly GCF_963169125.1. Classification (NCBI taxonomy): domain Eukaryota; kingdom Viridiplantae; phylum Streptophyta; class Magnoliopsida; order Rosales; family Cannabaceae; genus Humulus; species Humulus lupulus. The sequence goes on along the minus strand of NC_084800.1, from coordinate 18,499,440 downwards.
CACGTTAGAATGGAGACTTCAATGGCGATCCAATGTGCGACTTTCTCGACGTGCAAGGCAAAATATACTTCACTCACATTTTTCCATGATACAAGGAATTGATTATCATCACCCTTCAACATTCTCAGCACATCGCCGTCCCATGTATACTTAGTGTCGGTCTCTCTGAAATGATTCCAACGACCTAGGCACACCTGGGGGAAGGTGGTGTTCATGATCGCAGCATCTTGCCGAAATGCAGCATGGTAAAACTGGCATCGGCGGCGTAGCATGTGCAAAGCGGCATCAATATGCTAAAAAAACATGAAAATTCGTTAGTACCATCAATATATTTTAAGATTGAATTGAAAACATGAATGTAATTTACATACCGAATCCCAAAGCCAAGTCTGGACTGTGTGCAACTCCAAGAACCATGCCACACCGTGCATCCCAGTATAGACGTTCCGATCTCTCTTGTTGTCGATCTTCCCGATGATCCACTTATGGAAGCTTTTCTCCTGCTGTAGGTCATACTTCCTCAGTGGTTCAGCAACTAGCACATGTTTATCTAGTCTGATCTTCTTTGTTGGGTCGGTAAAGTCATCAAAACGCTTGGGCCTGCGTTTCTTCCTGAAAACTTCAAGGCCAGCTGCCTCCTCGGGCTGTAGTACTCGTACACTGGGACTGTCAGCATCACTGGCAACTACAGATGTATGGGCTTGTGGAGTGGAGAGTTGATCACCGCGCTCGTAGTCTGCAGGCAAGATATCAGACTCTGTATCTGATTTTACGTTGGTGGATCGACCTGAGACCAGTGAAAGCAGCTGCGTCAACTGAGCCATGATCGTGGTCTGATTCTGTAGTAAGGTTGTCTGGCCCTCCTCAACCCTCTTGAGCCTCTACATCAATTGTTGATAATCAGACTGGGCAACTTGACTAGATGAAGCTGCACAGGCTTGTGAAGTGCCCTCCTCAACCCTCAGGACATCCTCATAAAAAATGGAGGCTTTCTTTGCAGCTTTTGCCAGCTTCTCTGCCTCCTTCTCAGGTACCACTACTTCCTTCGCTGCAGTCCCAGCCTCCCTCGCAGTTGATTCCAACTCAGGGAATAACCTGGAATCAACTTCTGGGAGGCTATTGTAGTAGACTACCTCACCGGGACGTGGCTTCAGCATAAGAAATACCACTAACTGCATGGTTGAATAACATGTGTCAGGAAAACTTTAATAAAATAAATCGTTAATCAATTAATATGTGACATTTAACAAGATAAAATGGAACTTACTCGACGGTTGGCGAATATAGGAACCAACAGAGCTGTCGAAATAGTGATATCAGTCTTCGTAGCCCAGCTAAGCATACTCGGAATCTGATTCCCACTGTTCTCACCGAACTTACTCCTGAGAGAAGGCATGGCCTCAAAAGCCCAGTAAAGAAGCGCGGGTGCATAGCAATTGAAACTATACTTCGCCTCCTTCTATTTTTTGCTTGACCCCTCTTTCTTCTTCTCCTCGTAGTGTTTCAATTGCTTCTTCATGTCCTTCTGAACTCCTTTGCCAACCTTCTTAAATGACAACTTCCCCCATGGATACTTGAAAAAGTAATCAATATCCTCAACCATCCTCAGGGAATCTCCCCATATCGCCATTGTCTTCTCTGGGGCATACAGTACCCCCTCTATCAATTAGCACAAACCCAGCTTAAATGCATCTTCTGGGTTTGTGGAGGCCTTCAATACATATTCCAACTGACCAAAACTAACCTTCGAATCACCATTAAAATATTCCTAGATGATTCGATCACTTGAAAGATGCTCTTTCAACTCATCTGGGGACGGTGATTTCCCAAAATTTAGCCCAGTAACTAGGGCAAACTCTGCAATACCAAATCTACACAGAGTGTTGCCCAGGTAGAGCTGACCCTCTTCAGGCTTCTTGCTTTCTACCTTACGCAAGATTAGCTGATGCAACAGAACCCCAGAAAAACTAAACGGCTTCGCCTTAAAGAACTGTCCCAACGGGCATGCCTGTGCCCTTTCAATAAGACTATGCCTCTGAAACTGCTCTATAAGGGTATCCAAGTAGGCACTACCCCTATAATTGACACAGCCAGGAAAGTGCTTCTCCAACGGCACACTAAGGTTAGGCATCTGGAAAAAAAAAACAAAAAAAAAAGTTAAAAATGTAAAACAATCTGGTTACTATCGAGGCCTATCGAGTCCCATCGAGGCAGAAACTATCGAGTCTTATCGAGGTGGGTTCTAAAAATCACAAAGAATAATATCATCGGGTTACTATCGAGTCTTATCGAGGCCTATCGAGGTAAGGCCTAAAAAATCCCAAAGTCTCGTAGTATCGAGTCCTATCGAGGCCTATCGATTCCTATCGAGGTAGGCCCTAAAAATCCCAAAGCCCCGTATCATCGAGTCCTATTGTTGACGCGGTTCTTTGCCAACAGGTAATTAAGAGAAGAAGAGAAAGGGATTAGTGCTGAAAGTAGAGTTGTCACAGATATGAAATCTTAGAGAATGAACTAGGTGACTCAAGACACGTTTTTTAAGTAGTTCAAAGGTTAAAATCCTTCTACTCCACTAGTCAATATTATTGATATATTCTGGGTATTTGGTTTACAAAGTATATGGCTCTTCAGAGACTATTTTTTCCAACCCCTATCAACTCTTAGGGTCCCCATATTTATAGGAGAAGGCACCTGGAAGTTGGTAGGGAGGTCATCCCGTGACCTTACCATTTGTCATATCAACTCTGTAACATTTATGATTAATTCCTAAACCTGACACATAAGTGTGGTCTAATCAGTATGTAAGGAGATAATGGGCCGCACGGCCCAACCCAGCCGTGGGTGTCTGCATGCGCACGTTCCTGCTGCGTGTCCGGGAAGTCAGGGAGATATCGGACACGTGATGTCAGATATAGGCACGTTTATCTTGTGTGTGTTGACTTTACAAAGGGTCAGAGATCCACGAGCAGCAGCTCGCACCACGAGCTGCTTCACTGACCCAACCTTCGGCCTTAAGGATTCCTTCCCCCAGTCTTGGGCAGCCTTGGCGAGTTCTTGAGGATACCTCGAGCTAAGTGGGTACGACCTGGAAAACAAGATCTCCGACCTGAGGAAGTTTACGGACTAACCTTGATTAGTCCGAGGCTCGACCTGCTAATCAGCCCGTGGGAAAACCAGGGCGTACACCTATCGAGTCCTGTCGATTCCTATCGAGATATATGCTAAAATTTATATAAGCCTAAAATTTCATCAAGTCCTATCGAGGCCTATCAAGGCACAGTCAAATCCAGTCCATATCATGCACTATCGAGTCCTATCGATTTCTATCGAGTTGCATGAAAAATATCAAAAAAAACCCAGATTTCTTCATTCCCCAGCCCCGATCTATCCTATGAACAAAAATCAACAAAAAAAACCAGGCACATACACATATTACAGATTAAAAACGAAATCCCTCACCTTCGCTTTCTTTGGGGTTGTTTCCTAAAAGTTTGGTCGGCTTGCTCGACGTTTTCTCCTTCCCCTTCTCCGATCATCAACTCCGATCCTTTGGGAGCCCTTGTTCGTGGTCGTGGAAGACAATGAAGGTTGGGTTCTACGGATTCAATCGAGGCCTATCGATTTCAAAGTTTGCTTGGTTCGGGAATTTGGGAGAGAATACGGAGATTTTGAGAAAATTATGCCAGGGGTATTTTGGATAGTAACGTCATTAGTAGCACAAAAACGATAGTCATATAGGGATAGGTATTTTTTTAAATGTAATGTCACTTATTGCATTAAAACTCAAATTTCCCTTTTAAAATAATTTTATTACACTAATATTTGTTATAGGGTATTTTTTGAGTGGATTCATCTGCAATTATTATGGGAGTGGATTTGCTAAAGCTATGTCTAATCAATTATAGCATGTTTGAATCTCCGATTTTAGATTTTGAAACAAATTCACATATATCATGTAATAAATGGCCAATCAATCACAAACAATAAACACAAATTGAAAAGATCTCAATAAGATGAACTAAACATAAAATTGCATTAATTCATATAAGAGTTTCAAGAGACTCAATTGAAACCCTAAAACTAGATTTAGTTCATATTCATAATAATATTCAAATCCATAAAACTAACAATGAACATAAACTAAAGATGAACGAAAATAAAGAAAGAAGAAAAACTCAGAGTAGTCCAATATTTCCCCAAAAGCCTCCAACCGTATTCTTCCAGCTCCAACTCTGAAAAACTAGAGTTTTATAATGAAAATTACATTAAAATACGTAACCTTGTGTTTTTCCCATGTGAAATGACTAAAATACCTTTTATTAAAACTCCATAGAATTTCCTCATTGGTAGTCACCTAGCACGGTCGCGCCCAACAATAGCGCGGTCGCGCTACTTGCTCCAAAACACCAATTTTGCTCGAACTTTGTCTTTTTGTTGATTTTTACCTCTTTTTCATCTAAGTTTATCGAGTCATTCAAAACCTACAAAGAAGCCAGAACAAACATAAAATAGAACAAAATAACCCTAAACAATTGAAATAATTCCTAAAAAGACATCCTAAAAATGAGTCTAAAACTTGTTTATCAGCTATACTTTAAGTAGCCCCAAACCAAATGAATATTTTGAAGGTTGGACATGGAAAATGTCACTCTCCAAACAACCTCCAAATAGAGTTGTAAATGAAATGGAAACTAGTCAAATGAGAGTTGTACTTGAAAAAAAAAATGGGTAGGGTAGCTTTCTATGTATCCAATGGAACAATTTGTGGAATTATATAAATTTTCCAAAAAACTTGTGGTCCATATCAAATTATCAATTAATGGGAATCTATAAGAAATCGGAAGGAAACTACTAGAGGGGAGTGGGTAGACCACAAGACATTGATATATATTTGGGTTATTAACTGCAAAAGTGACTGATATTTTGATATAGTAGTATTTAAGTTTCTAATTTTTTTGACTTAAATACTACTATTAAAAAGATCAGAAATTTTTGCTGTTAATAACTTTATATACTTTATAAATTTGGTTATTTTATTTTATTTTCTGAATAGTAATGACCATAATATATATATTTATATATTTATACGAGGACCAAAATAAGCTGCAGCCAATTGAACAGCAATGCACGTTGTTGGTAACAATGAGATTCGCTAGTAGGCAAATTATTCTGTAAATCGAATAACTAATTAAAATAATATTTTGTTAATTACTTTAGTGAGAATTTTTTTGTCATAGGTAATAGTTTTTTTTTTTTTCATTTCTCTTTTACCTTTAATTTTCGGAAGGAATCATAATATAAAATATCAGTATATTCTATACGTGCGCTGTGAGGCTACAATGGACTGAATGATTAGTGCCATTACTTTAGTACTCATGATTTCTATTGTATATAAATATGTGTCGTAGTCATACATACCTGAGCCAGAGATTTTTGGTTTTAGTCCAAGCCAGAAGCAGAACAGTTCGCTTAAAAAAACTTAAAACAAAAACAGTTTATGTGAAAAAGAAAATAAAGAAAATAAATTTGAGATCGAGTGTGACAGGAAGACAATATGCATGTATGTTTAATTATTTAACATTTTGCTTGAAACAATATATTTTCCATGCAAGGAAAACAATATAAAATTTCCTCAAAGAAAAAGAAAAACAATAATAAAATATGATATATTAATTATTTTATTTGCCTCGACTCAATATTATATTATTGTTTACGTCCATTTAATATAAATCCTAGAATGAATGATTCCTAATTTAACAAATTAAAAATACGAGGCATCAATTATGTAACGTTGATTATTGAAAATGATTTATTTTTTGAGGGAAAAAATAATGTATTTATGTAATTAGTTAACTATGCTACACTATAGGCAATAACAGAGTCAAGGGAACCGGGGATGGGGATGGCCTTTAATTTTTTTTTCATCATTATATATTTTTTTGAATATTAACAGCATAAATACTCAATAAATACTCAATTTATGTTTTTGTTGTACTTAAATATCTAATTTTTTTTTACAGCAAAAAAATATAATGTTTATATTTTGTTATAACTGGTACTTTTTTCCGTTAATAGGAAAATACTAGCCTGATTGATAATGAATCTAAATTCAATTTTATGATTTCTAAAACTAAAAAATGATAGGACTCACATAAATCTTTGATTGGTTAATTGTTTTCAAATTCTCATTCCAATTATTGATTCTAACTTTAAATTACAAAATAGAAAATACTATTTTAACGTTTTCTCCTAATCCAAATCATTACATCCTAAAATCCTATAAATCTATCAATTTTTTTATATTTTCAGATTCTCCATCAATCACATATTCAGTTTTTTAAAATTCAAAAATAATTTACGGATTCTGAAAAAATCATATTTTCAAAACACATATTTTAAGACTATAAATCTAGATTTTCATTTTAGAAACATACTTTTTTAATATACAGTTTTCTAATTGTGGACCAATTTAAACTTTTTAATTAGGGACATTGATAGCATTAATACATGTTTATATAATTATTGCACTTAAATACCTTAATTTTAATATTTGTAGCATAAATAATAAATATTTTCTTTTTTAAAATTATTTTTTTTATTATTTATGCTACAAAAATTAAAAGTTAAGTATTTAAGTATAACAGTTACATAAATTTAGTTATTTGTAACAAAAAATTAATAGTAGTTATTTATTCTGTAAAAAAATTAAATTAAGTATTTAAATATAACAAAAATATGAACTTAATTATTTATATCCCTAATTTAAATATTTAAAATATATATATAAATGTATATTAATTCTCTCTTAAATTGAAGAAACTTTTTAAATATATTAGTACAATTTTTTTGTCCTTCAGTTACTATCAGAAATTTAATATGACTACAATATTAATTTTTTAATGATAAAATATTATTAATTTGATTGGCAAAAATTAATTAAACATTTTGTTTTAAGGTTCTCCTAACGAAGACACCCAGAAGAATCCTGGAATTGACCACAAATGCATCAGTCCTCATTTTCTAAATCATGGCTTTAGGCTGGGCGGGCCACGTGACGAATGCGCTGACAGAATTAACGTTCCCGCCTATTAAAATCAGCCACGTAAGCAAAGCACTTTGCCTCCCATCAGAACGTTATTACGTCCAGGTTCAATGAACCTGGTAGGCCGCCCTTTTATTAGGACGCTATTTAATCCTTTTTATCTCAACAATCGGAAGAACAATCTTGCACAAACTGAAAAAGAAAAAAGAATTAAGAAAAATTTAGAGAAGAGTTCAATTCATTAGGCTATAATGGCTCTTGCTGTTACTTCATCTTCATCTGCTGCAATTTCTGGTTCTTCATTTTCTCGTTCAACTGGCTCTTCTGAGCTTAAAGGTATCATATTTGTATCATTTCTTTCAAATATGTTTATTTTTTTTTAAATTCTGTTTGGTTCCTGAGAAATTTTTTCCGGCAAATACGAGAGTTGGACTTATAATCCGTGGTAGATCGTTTTGAATTTTTTATTTATTTATTTATCTGATTTGAGGTTAAAATGAAGGAAAAATGATCTTCTTGAAAACATAATATTAACTTATTTTTGGTTAATATTTTGCAGTTCCGCAGATTGGTTCATTTAGAATATTGGAACGGGGACAAGGTCAGAGTTCAGCTTTGAACCTTTCACAAAGAAAAAGCGCTGTGAAGCCCATTAACGCCGAGCCCAAAAGAAACGATTCCATTGTTCCTTCAGCAGCAACCGTATCTGCTCCTGGTAATTAAATTTATATATACATAGTACATACAATTGTTTCTGAATTTTGGTTTTGGGTTTTCATGCGTGCTCACCTGACTGAGAGGATTGTCAAAATTGCAGAGCTGGTTGATAAAGAAAGAGTTGAAATCGAGGATTTTGAGAAATTGGCAAAAGATCTCGAAAATGCTTCCCCTCTTGAAATTATGGATAAAGCCCTTGAGACATTCGGCAACGACATTGCAATTGCATTCAGGTAACTTTTTTTTTCCTTAAATATATTTAAAATTAAATTTTATATGGGATGGACCTGATGTAGAGATTTTAATGATTTAGATTTATTACGCAAAGGATATAATTATAGTGTATTTGATCTTGTTGGTTAACATATTCCCTGGAACCTTTTCTTATGCAGTGGTGCTGAAGATGTTGCCTTGATCGAGTATGCACATTTAACTGGTCGACCCTTTAGGGTGTTCAGTCTGGATACTGGGAGGTTGAACCCAGAAACCTATCAATTTTTCGACACAGTTGAGAAGCATTATGGCATCCGCATCGAGTACATGTTTCCAGACTCTGTTGAAGTTCAGGCATTAGTGAGGAGCAAAGGGCTCTTCTCATTCTATGAAGATGGCCACCAAGAGTGCTGCCGTGTGAGGAAGGTGAGGCCCCTGAGGAGGGCTCTTAAGGGGCTACGAGCCTGGATAACTGGTCAGAGGAAAGACCAATCTCCAGGTACTCGGTCTGAAATTCCCGTTGTTCAAGTCGACCCAGTTTTTGAGGGCTTGGATGGTGGAATTGGAAGTCTGGTGAAGTGGAACCCCGTGGCAAATGTTGACGGTAAAGACATTTGGAACCTCCTCCGTGCCATGGAAATCCCTGTGAATTCATTGCATTCCCAAGGATACATCTCCATTGGCTGCGAACCATGCACAAGGCCGGTTCTACCTGGACAACACGAGAGAGAAGGAAGGTGGTGGTGGGAGGATGCCAAAGCCAAGGAGTGTGGTCTTCACAAGGGAAACATCAAACAGGAAGATGCTCAGCTCAATGATGCAGCTAACGCAAGTGGGACTGCTGCAGAAACCGACATTTTCGAGTCGCAGAATTTGGTGACTTTGAGTCGATCAGGGATAGAGAACTTGGCAAAGTTGGAGAACCGAAAGGAGCCATGGCTTGTAGTGATGTATGCACCATGGTGCCCATTCTGCCAGGCTATGGAAGGATCTTACTTGGAATTGGCTGACAAGTTGGCCGGTAGCAATGTCAAAGTTGGAAAATTCAGAGCAGATGGCGAGAACAAAGAGTTTGCGCAGAGTGAACTGCAGCTAGGAAGTTTCCCCACAATACTTTTCTTCCCCAAACACTTGGCTCAGCCCATAAAGTACCCCTCAGAGAAGAGAGATGCGGATTCTTTGATGGTTTTTGTAAACGCCCTTCGGTAATGCCAAGTTAATCAGTTCCACCATCATGAATAAAAAAGGAAGGGATTAATTTTTGTAGGGAAAATACATATAGATGGGAATTGGGGGTCAACGTATATAGAGTTGACAAAACAAAGTGGAACAACGCATTGGCTTCCTAATAACATATACATAGAAGCATGGTTGTTCTTTTGTATATTTCTAAGTCCGTATTCGTAGTGTTGGATGGTTGCTTTCTTTTCTTCATTTTAGTTTGTAAAAGTTACCGTTTTCTTTTGTTCCCACAGTTCTGGTGCTCTTGTTAGTGGGACTGACAAAGAATGTGCTGTAACTCTTTCAAGTAGTGTAATACCAATATTCATTGCTACGTGAGTGTTCAAATCTCATAACATGGCTTACTCCTTTGTTATAAAAGGAAATTACACATTTTTACGTTTGTTTGTGGATCATTAATCACAGAAATATGACCAGTCCAAAAATTTCCCCCCCTGGTAATTAAAGTAATCTGTCATTTGATATTGCTCGGTACTTTTGTAATTAATCTGTTTTTATTCATGTAAAAATAAGTAAAAGTACTGTGTTAAAAAAGTCCTATAAATAATGCTAGATAAAGCCCGTGAACATTTTAGCCGTGAAGCCCGTGAGTTGGACAAATTTCCACTCCCAAAATTTCAACTAATAGATTAAAACCTTTTCTAGAAAACTCATTAGAGATCATTACACAGAGTGCCCTGTTTTGAGATGCCATTTGATTTTTATCCTTCAAACAGAATTTATTTGATGACTAATTTTAATTAACTAATTCTAAAAATGAGTAAGGTGCACAATTAAGTTGGGTGAATTTTTGTGAGGAAGATGTTACTTAGACTGGGAATTAGGTCTTGCTCGGTTAACAAATTAATGAAATTCGTTATTCGTTCAAAGTTAATAGCTTGATCTATGGTGAAGTAATCCAATAAATATGATTGAGACAAGGTGACCTTCAGTGTCACCTTACCTATTTCTGGACGATTCTCAATATTAATTTGACAAATAGTATTAATTCAACCAAAAGAAAGTAGAAAACATATTATGGGATTAAGAATTGTTAATAGTGCTCTTGCTCATTTATTATTTGCGGATTGACAATCTCGTTCACGCATTTGAAAAATCTCTACAAATTGTACAAAACAACTTTTTTCTATACTCAACATGTTCATGACAGCTAAAGTTTTCTTCCACATGAATTCAATTTCAAAGACACAATTAAGGCATTCACTAATATATTAGCTTGAAGAATAATTGACGGAAAACCATGTTTATATTTTGCAACATTTAAACCCCCAAACTTTATTTTTGATGTCAATACCTCCCAAACTACCATATTATTAGCATAACATAGACCCATGTGGTTATTTCTTATTTGTCCATATCATAATTCATTAATTTTTTATTTTTAAAAAATTATTAAAGAGTATTTTATTTTATAAAAATTAGTTAGATCTATTTTAAAAATACTTAAAACAATAATTTAAAAAATTCAAAAGACTAAAATTATAATTAAGAAAACAAAATAAAAAATTATATTCTTATAATTAAAAAGAAATTGATCTCCTGCACAATCTAGATTTCCAATCTCTAACCCTGAAAAAAAAAATGAAGAACATGAACAATAAATAAATACTGAAACTCAAATCAAATACAAACAAACACAAAAATGTTTCAAACCAAATACCAACCACCACCCAAAAAATGTTCATTGTCTATGAACAATTAGAGATGAACACTAGAAAATGAGAATCCTAGCCGGCATCTGCTCGCGAGCTACGATGCCCAGGATCAATTATTGATGTGGATAGACATCTTAGTAAGTGTTTTGTACATAATAGAGATTATAAATGACAGGACCGATGAGAATTAATTATCTTTATAATCTTACCGTTTGATATAAAGATTCAATTCTTATCATAATAGATGATTATTTGTAGATCAGTCTAAATTCTTAGTATTCATGAACTCCTGTTTGTGTTTATTGAATCTTTTGATTCAATCGTTAAGGTTTCTTAGAATAATGAGGCTAATGAATTTTGTTTTGGAGATTTAATATCATGAATGGCTGGGAAGATGACTTACAATAATGAAATCCATACTTTCCTAATAGATCGAATATTGGTTCCCTTATGGGTTAATTCTAGAACTGAATGGTTACTGAGTTCAAATCTATTCGCTAGTGACTTAATGTGTGACGCCCTAGTTATCTAAGACCGTTACTATGCGCTTTGAACTGTGCTTAACTCACTAACCGAGTCATTTGGTGATAAACGTGCACCTAGGTATTATTAATAGGCTAAGGTGAAAAATCTTGAGCAAAAGGAAATGATATATTTTATTTAAAACATAAAACTGTACATGAGCCCATAAAAGCGTTTACAAGTTATTTACAATTCAAAACGGTCATTACAGTGTAAAAATTACAACTCGCCGACCTAAGCGGCAAAAATAGGGTTAACCCCTAGTTCCTCTGAGAAACTCCTTGGTCGTGGTGGTCAAGCGGCCGCATATGTACACATCGCCTCCTAAGCTCTCCACTTAAGGCTAGGTGAGCTTTTCTTTCCCTTTACCTGCACCACATAGCACCCGTGAGCCAAGGTTGAGCAAGAAAACTCATTACTGCATGTATATAATAACCATTTGATGATCATGATAATCATATTGGGCTTATAGCCCTAAACAGATAAGTGAATATCACTTCAAGATTCTAGTAACCATGCTGGGGCTTGTATCCCTAATCAGATAGTATCAAGATTCTAATAATCATGTTGGGGCATGTAGCCCTAATAAGATGGTATCGAGATTCTAATAATCATGCTAGGGCGTGTAGCCCTAATCAGATGAGTGACTGATGAGTAAGTCAATAACTTGAATAAGATGAGTGACTGATGAGTGAGTCACTAACTTGGGCTCCTCACCCTTAGCCATGTGACGATGCAGTCACCTGGGCCTTCTGGCACTGACTCTAAGTAACTAGCTATTAAACTAGACAAGTGCTTTTATTTTTCATCGAACTTAAGGTCGGTCAAGCATTTCATGCTCAGGATGATAATGCTTATGTCGATTAGATCTAATCTTTTCGGCTTGCGTTAAACACGCTAATACCGTTCTTGACTTATAAGTCAATACCATACGACCAGTGCTCAGTACTACTGTTGAACTTGACTAATGAGTCACAACTTCACGGTTAATACTGATACCATTGCCAATTCTGACTAATGAGTCAGTGCCATTCACAAGTAAGCAAGTTTTTCTAAGCATTTGATATGCAATCAATGTCCACATATACTTCACTCAACATGCCTCATTAATAACCATGCATGTCACATATGGGGTGCAGTTTTCTTACCTCTGGTTCGAGCGAGAAATAATAAAAGAACGACCCTTGAGAACGATAGATCATTTGATTCCTTAGCGGTCACCTAATCATAACCAAATATAACTTCCATCAATGAAAATGAGCAATGAAAGGTTCATGACCTAAACCTCACTTCGGGACCTCGAATCGTACCCAAACGGCTAGTAGATTCGATCCTGAGCCTTAGGAATTGAAACCCCGAGCTAAAAGCCCTCAAAAGTGCCCAAAATAGGAACCAGGAAATATAGGGTAACGCTGCCCCCCTAGCACCATAGTGCTACAAGCAGGGAAGTTGCCCTGGCTAGCGCTGTAGCGCTACAACAAGGCTGAACTGTCTTGGTTTTTCCCTCCTTCAATTTCACCACTTTCAACCTTCAAGAATTGATCCCAAACTCCATCCAAACTCCCAAAAGAACCCTAAAACCAAACATACAAGTCCTAGGCATCATAACCCAATCAATCTTTGCCAAAAACTCCCATCAATTCTCAACTATCCAATATAGAATTCAAGCTGAAAACCAAATGAAAACAGAGCAGAAAACCAGAGTTCTAATGGCTAGAAATTGACCTCAAGCTCAGTATGGAACCCTCTTCAATGGTGGAACTTAACCTTAGACCCTCAAGGTTTGATTCCCTAGCTTGATTCCTCAAATGGAGCTAAAATATTCAAAGAGAAAAGTAAGAGAAATGATGATTGGGAGAGGAAAGAAAGAAACTCCTGTTTTTGCAAGTTTCTACAGCCATATATGATTCACATATATCCTTAAGGTCAAAATACCAAAATGCCCCCAAGCTTAAATAAAACCCTTAACAACCACCAAGAGCAAAATCGTCATTTCCCGGCTATCTCGTTAATTATAATTAACACCCTCCAATTCCCGTTATTCTCAAATACTAATAAATCATATCCCATTACCCTTTAATTCTCGGTAATGTTCTAATCATCAAATTCCCCTGAGACTCACTCCGAGCCCCGAAATCAACCTCATTATGACCAAACCGCTAACTAGTATTCAAAGATCGTCTCATGCCGAATAGCTCGAACAAATCCACATAATAACATGGCCTCATTCATAATTCACCAACATGCATGAAAATATACAATTATGCCCTCAACGGGCCAATTTACCAAAATGCCCTTATAATGAAATATGGACCCACATGCATGCATTTATCATCATATAATAATATAATTCACATAAACATGCATATAATTATTGAATGACATAATAAATCAATTATGGCCCTCCCGGCCTACTAATCCGACCATTAAACATCATTAGGGATTTTGAGGCATTACATAATGGTAGTTAAAGATCAAGAGGTAATTAGAAGGGTAAAACGGTAATCTTGGCCAGCTCTAATTAACGAACCAATAAATGGGGGGCATAACTACATTTATTGATTATATCAATGGACTACAAGAGAGAACTCTTTAAATATAATTCTATAAATACTTAGATTATTTCAATGGAGTAATCATGGAGTTAATAAATAAAATTATTAGATTAAAAAATTTAATTAATAATCTGGTTTATTGGAGCTTCGTATTATATATTCATGGTTCCTAGATTACATCTGTCCTACATTGTCAATGGTAAGGATGTCAAAAGAAATATTTGTAGAGAGAATGACTAAATTGCAAAGGAATTAATTTTCTAGAGCAAGGAATTAATTATGTGATAGTTATGAGCAATTAATTAATTATTTGACTATATATTTTTTATTTTGAAAAACTATATGTTTAAATAAATATTAATCATGTTTGGATTAATATAGAGAAAGATTTATTTATCTTATTTACAATTAGATATTTATTTATTTAAAACTGATATTTTAAGATAAAGTTAATTTTGAATTGATTGATATTTATTTTAGGATAAATATATTATCTTAAATATTTATTAAACAAACGAGAAAATTAAGGGAAATTCTAATGTGGCTCACGACACACTCACTATACAGTGAATGTGTGTGGCGCCACTCAGGGATAGAGATATCTCTGGATTTGAATTTTGAATTTCAAATTTATTTCTTTATTTAATTTTATATATTTAATTATTCTTTTTAAATATGACTAAAATTAAATAATTAAATAGGTTATAATTGATTAGTTTATTTTACATAAAATAAAGATTAATTACTTAAGTTAATTATTTGTAATGCCCCGAAATCCCTAATGTGGTTTAATGGCTGGATTAGTAGGCCGGGAGGGCCAGAACTGTTTAATTATGCCATTAAATGAATATATGCATGTTTATGTTAATTATATTATAATATGATGTTATATGCATGCATGTGGGTCCACATTTGAATATTATGATGTTTTGATAATTTGGCCTGTTAAGGACATATTTGTGTATTTGGGTGCATATTGTGATTTGTGAATGAGATCCCATTATTATGGGGATATATTCAAGCTATTCGGCATGAGACGGTCTTATATTATGGATTAGCGGTTTTGTCCTGAGTGCCCTAGATGCAAGAGGCATCATCTGGGAGAGTGTAGGGCAAGGGCCTGCTTCTCATGTGGAGCAGTGGGTCATCTTAAAAAGGATTGCCCTAAGGCAAGAAAAGAAGAACCCAGGAAGGCGGACAGCTCAGCCCCAGCTCGAGTGTTCGCATTGACTCAAGCAGAAGCTGAGGCTTCCCCCTCAGTTGTTACAGGTCAGCTTCTTAGTGCTGGAACCCATTATAATGTGTTGATTGATTCTGGTGCTAGACATTCTTTTGTTGCTAGTAGTGTTATTGATAGATTGTGTAGACCCTATGATTTTTATGCTGTGGGGTTTGGAACTTTGCTACCCACTGGAGAGTTAGTGGTATCCAAGAGATGGATTAGATCTTTGTCAGTGACAGTAGAAGGCAGAGAGTTGTTAGTGGACTTGATAGAGTTGGTTATGACTGACTTTGATATGATACTGGGTATGGATTGGTTGGAAAAGTATGGGGCAACCATTGATTGCAGAAGGAAGATGGTCACCTTTGAGCCTGAAGGTGATGATCATTTTGTGTTTGTTGGTGCTGTGCATGGACCTCGCATTCCTATGATTTCGGTACTGAGGGCTAGGGATCTATTGCAAGGAGGTTGCATTGGATTCTTAGCCAGTGTGGTTGATACCACTCAGGTCGTGCCAGTGAGACCAGAGGATACTAGACTGGTTTGTGAATTTCTAGATGTGTTTCCATAAGATTTGCCAGGGTTGCCACCACATAGAGAAATTGAGTTCGTTATAGAACTGGCACCAGGGACGGGGCCAGTGTCTAGAGCGCCTTACAGAATGGTCCCAGCTGAGTTGAAAGAATTAAAAGTCCAGTTGCAAGAACTGCTAGATTTGGATTTTATCAGACCTAGCTTCTCACCTTGGGGTGCGCCAGTTCTGTTTGTGAAAAAGAAAGATGGTTCTCTGAGGATGTGTATTGATTACAGAGAACTGAATAAGCTGACAATTAAGAATAAGTATCCTTTGTCGAGAATAGATGATCTGTTCGATCAGTTGCAAGGTAAAAAGACATTCTCAATGATCGACCTTCATTCTGGTTATCATCAGTTGAGGGTCAAGGAGGGAGATATACCGAAGACTGCTTTTCGTACTAGGTATGGGCATTATCAGTTCCTAGTTATGTCATTTGGATTGACTAATGCCCCTGCCGCTTTTATGGACCTGATGAACAGAGTGTTCAAAGATTATTTAGACCAGTTTGTGATCGTCTTTATCGATGATATTCTGGTGTATTCTCATACTGAGTTAGAACATGAGCAACATCTGAGGTTGGTTCTACAGAGACTGAGAGAACACATACTGTTTGCTAAATTCAAGAAGTGTGAGTTCTGGTTGTCTCAGGTATCCTTTCTTGGGCACATTGTTAGTAAGGAGGGGATTAAGGTAGATCCAGTGAAGATCGAAGCGGTCAGAGATTGGCCAAGGCCGAAGAATGCTTCTGAGGTTAGAAGTTTCCTTGGATTGGCAGGCTATTATAGACATTTCGTGGAAGGGTTCTCAAAGATAGCTAGTGCGTTAACTGAGCTGACACGCAAGAACCAGAAGTTTGTGTGGTTAGATAAATGTGAGAACAACTTCCAAGAACTAAAGCAGAGGTTGATTACAGCTCCGATTCAAAGTCTTCCGACAGATCAGGAGAAGTTTGTGATTTAATGTGATGTTTCTCATCAGGGTTTGGGCTGTGTTTTGATGCAATCAGAGAAGGTAATTGCTTATGCTTCTCGACAGTTGAAGGAGTATGAAAAGAGATATCCTACTCATGATTTAGAGTTGGCGGCTGTGGATTTTGCTTTGAAGATATGGAGACACTATCTCTATGGAGAGAAGTGTGAGATTTATACAGACCACAAGAGCCTGAAATACTTCTTCACCCAGAAAGATCTTAATATGAGACAAAGGCGTTGGTTGGAGTTAGTGAAAGATTATGATTGTGAGATCGTGTATCATCCAGGAAAGGCCAACGTGGTAGCTGATGCTTTAAGCCGGAAAGGTCTAGGACAGATTTATGGTATGAGGCTAATAGCCAGGGAGTTAGCAGATGGTATGACCAGAGCTGGTATAGAGTTGCTGGTGGGCCAGTTGGCTAATATTACGCTATAGTCTACGCTGTTGGAGCAATCAAGGAGGGTCAGCTGAGTGATCCACAGCTGATCAAGATCAAAGAGGATGTTCTGGCTGGAGCATCCAGAGATTATACAGTGTCTGAGATAGGCTTGTTGAGATACAAAGGGCGGATATGTGTTCTGCTAGACACTGCATTGAGACTAGAGATTCTGGATGAATCTCATACTACACCTTACTATTTGCATCCAGGCACCACGAAGATGTATCAGGATATGAGATCGTTGTATTGGTGGCCAGGGATGAAGAGAGATGTAGTAGAGTATGTGGCTAAGTGCTAGACATGTCAACAAGTCAAGGCTGAGCATCAGAGGCCGACAGGGTTATTGCAGCCTCTGGATATCCCAGAGTGGAAGTGGGAAGACATCACAATGGATTTTGTGGTGGGCTTACCTAGGACTGTGGGTCAGCATGATTCTATTTGGGTGATAGTGGATCGCTACACCAAGTCAGCTCACTTTCTGCCAGTGAGGACTACATATAAAGTTGACCAGTATGCAGATCTCTATTTGAGAGAGATCGTGCGCCTCCATGGTGCGCCTAGGTCAATCGTGTCAGATCGGGACCCTACTTTTACTTCCAAGTTCTGGGGGAGTTTGCAAAAGGCCATGGGGACACAGTTGAAGTTCAGTACTGCTTATCATCCTCAGATAGATGGGCAATATGAGAGGACGATCCAGATATTAGAAGACATGCTGAGAGCATGTGTGCTGGACTTTGGTGGATATTAGAGTAAGTATCTGCCTTTGATAGAATTCTCCTACAATAACAGTTATCAGTCTACCATTGGAGTTGCACCTTATGAGATGCTGTATGGTAGGAGGTGCAGATCCCCCATTCATTGGGATGAAACAGGTGAAAGGAGATACTTAGGTCCTGAAGCAGTTCAGAGGACCAGTGAGGCTATTGAAAAGATTAGAGCTCGGATGCTCACTTCTCAGAGTAGACAGAAGAGCTATGCAGATCCCAAGCGCAGGAACGTGGAGTTCCAAGTGGGAGACTATGTCTTCCTTAGAGTCTCGCCATGGAAAGGGGTGAGAAGGTTTGGGAAGAAAGGCAAGCTGAGTCCCAGATTTGTAGGTCCATTTGAGATCCTGGAGAGGGTTAGTCAAGTGGCTTATAGATTGGCTTTGCCTCCAGCTTTGTCAGCTGTGCATAATGTATTTCATGTTTTAGCTCTTCGGAGGTACGTGTCTGATGTGAATTATATTTTGAGATATGAAGATTTGGAGCTTGAGCCAGATCTCTCCTTTGAGGAGCAACCAATTCAGATACTTGATAGAAAAGTAAGGTCCTCCGGAATAAGACGATACCTTTGGTTAAGGTATTGTGGAGGAACAGCAAGGTCGAGGAAGCGATCTGGGAGCTGGAATCAAATATGCAGAGTCAGTATCCTGAGCTGTTCAGGTAAATTTCGAGGACGAAATTTCTGTAAGGAGGGGATAGTTGTAATGCCCTGAATTCTCCGATGTGGTTTAATGGCGAGATTAGTAGGCCGGGAGGGCCATACTTGCTTAATTATGCCATTAAATGATGTTATGCATGTATACGTGAATTATATTATAATATGATGTTAAATGCATGCATGTGGGTCCACATTTTAATTACAGGGGTGTGATGGTAATTTGGCCCGTTGAGGGTATAATTGTATATTTATATGCATGTCGGTGATATATTGTTGAGACCACATTATAATGTGGGTTTGTTCGAGCTATTCGGCATGAGACGATATTGGATTAATGGATAGCGGTTTAGTCACAACAAGTTTAAGTTCGGGGCTCGGGTTGAGTCTCGGGGTGATTTTAATGATTAGAGCGTTACCGGGAATTAGTGGGTAACGGGTTATGAATTATTGGTGTTTGAGATTATTGAGAATAGCGGGAATTGGAGACCGTTAATTATGATTGACGAGATAGGTGGAAAATACCAATTTTTCCCTTGGGAGCCTTTAGAAACCTTAAATTGACCTAGGGGTATTATGGTCATTTCACCCCTAGGATAGATATAACCATTGTTGGCTGAGAAAGAGGTAGAAAACAGAGCAAGTTTCTAAGCTTCTACCGTACCTTCTTTTCTTCATCTTTCTTTGAGATTTTTGAATCATTCTTAAGGATTCAAGCTTGGGAAGCAAGCCTTGGGAGTTTGGGAGAGTGTTCCACCCTTGAAGAGCATCATAAGCTGAACTTTGGGTAAGTTTCTAACCATAGAATTCTTTGGTTTGCCCTATTTTAGTTCTGTTTTGCAGCTGTGATTTCTAGGTTGAGATCTTCGTTTTATTGGGAGTTTTGGCTAGGGTTCCTATGGTTGGGATGTTTGGGGTATGTTGAGATGGTTTTTGGGTTCATTTGGCATCAAAAATAGGTTTTGAAAGCTTTGGAATCAGGTTGGAATCGAAGGAGATGAAGAAGGTCGATTCAGGGGATTTCTGGTGTGGAGGTAGCGCTATAGCGCCCACCCTAGGGCGCTATAGCGCTACTGAGGAGGCTTGTGGGCGTGTTGGAGGTTCTGAGAATAGCGCTGGGGCGCTAGGGGTCAGCGCTGTAACGCTACCCTATTCCTTCAAAGTCCCGTTTTGAGTGTTTTTAAGAGTTTTTGACTTGGGGTTTCAATCCTTAAGGCCCGGGATCGAATCTACTCACCGTGTGGGCATGTTTCGAGGTCCCGAGAGTGGTGCTTAGGTTAAGACCCTATCCATATTGATTCTCATTAATGGAGGTTATAATTGGTTGTGATTAGGTAACCACTAAGGAACTAAAATATCAATCGTTCTCAAGGGTCGTCCTTATAATATTTCTCGCTTGTACTTGAGGTAAGAAAACTGCACCCTGTGTATATATGACATGCGTGATTATTATTGAGGCATGTTGGTTGATAAATGTGGACATGGATTTCATATTAAATGCTAGTGAATGTTGATTACTTGTATATGGCACTGACTAGTTAGGGACACTGACCTAAGAGTCAGAAACGGCATAAGCGTCCTGAACGCAGGGCCGAGTGAAGATTAGATCTAATCGATATCAATGTTGAATGGCTCTAAGGCATTAACACTGGACCGACCCTAAGGTCGATGAACTTATAAACGCTTGGCTAGTCTAAGACTAGTTACTGAGAGCCAGGGCATAAGGCCCAAGTGACTACTTGTCACATGGCTAGGGAACGATGTTCCAGGGTTATGACTCTATGGTCATGAGGAAGGTTATGTTGGTGACCAGTCACCATGCACCTATCCTGGTTAAGATAATGAAAGGTTCACTTACCTGTTAAGCCCCGGTGACCCTATCGTCACAAGGCTGAAGGGAGTTATTCCCACATTAGTGACTTTTGCGACTGTCACCTATCTATTTTGGACTGATAGTCCTGAATGATTATTATGATCATTGTTGATATTACATCATGTTTTATTGTGTTTTCTTGCTGGGCCTTGGCTCATGGGTGCTATGTGATGCAGGTAAAGGGAAAGAGAAGCTCACCTAGCCTTGAGTGGAGAGCTTAGGTGGTGATGTGTACATATGCGGCCGCTTGACCACCACGGCCAAGGAGTTCTCAGAGGGACTAGGGAGTTTACCCTATTTTTGCTGCTTAGGCAGGCGGGGTTGTATATTTTGAAACAGTAGTGGCCATTTTGTATAATGAACAACTTGTAAATGTTTTGAATAGCTCATGAGCAGTTTTATACTTAATAAAATATATCCCTTCCTCTTTATTTTATTTTTTTACCTTAACATGTTAATAACACTTAGAACACGTTTTTAACCAAAGGACTCGGGTAGCGGGTCAAACTTTCGATTCACCGATCACCGTAACTGTTCTGGGGTAACCAGGGCGTTACAGCCAAGGAGTTCTCAGAGGAACTAGGGTGTTTACCCTATTTTTTCCGCTTAGGTCGGCGGGTTTGTAAATTTGAAACCGTAATGACCATTTTGAGTTGTAAATAACTTGTAAATGTTTTTTTATGGGCCCATGAACAGTTTTATGTATTTAATAAAATATATTATTTCCTTTTTATTGGTTTTTCACCTTAGCCTGTTAAAAACACTTAGATGCACGTTTTTAACCAAAGGACTTGGGTAGCAGGTCAAATTATCTGTATAAAACTGAAAGAAGAAATACACTCAGGGATAAGCAAATTAAGCAATTAAGTTATTTTTAGAAGTTTTGACTATCACACTCTCTCTCTTAGAAAGATACGATAGAATTTCTTGAAATTCAATACACAACATTCTTTCTCTACTCAAACGTGTCTAGATCTCATGTGTTGAGTACATCTAGAGAATTATAAATCAACATTTTGAATCCTATGTGCCGACACACGTCCTTGTGTATTTAAGGATTGGTCTGGAAGATCAAGGTGTGAGCATTCATAATAAGGATAGGAAGATAGTTGATTTATACAAAAAGATTTGTGGACTCTTGATAGGCTACAAGAAGTAATCTCTAATTTATTTGTGTTTGATTTAATATATCTATATATGTATGATCCTGACTGATATTAATAAATTTTTAAAAGATCAATTATGTTGCGTATCTTGATTTATCATATTTAATACCAACAACTTCATGCTGGTACATAATAGGAAAAACAAAGAGAGACTTTGGATTTGCTAACGGAATGATGGTTTATGAGATATTGCCACAAAAAATAAAGATTGAGGTTTAATTGTAATAATATGTAAACATAAAAAGAGTTTTGCCGCCAATTACTCTAGCTTTAATTCATAAGTATTCATTTTCTTAAATACGTCTAAAACCATTGTCTTTCTTTCTCTACAAATCATCAATTTTACAAAGTATTATAACTTTTCTCCAAATACCTCATAAGATATTGTCACTCTTTATACATCCTTGATGGGTGTCGTATGCCGTATCAAAATTTTTTATTGATTTTATTAATTCCTTATACCAACTATTTCAGTATAGTGATAAATAAGGGTTGAACCCATGAGGACTACTATTCAATTTATTATTCAAAATATCAAAATGAATAAAGAATGGGATTTTAATTTTTAACTCAAAATTAAATAACATAAACTAGAAAGCAAATATAGATTGATATTACAATATTAAGAAACACTTAAAGTGTAACGACCCAAAATTACTAATAAGGCTTAAGGGCCTTGATTAGTGTGCCGGGAGGGCATAATTGGAGGTTAAGAGAATTAATGGTAAGAAAGCGTGAATATGGGTATTGAATAAGTATGCGGGCCCTGTTTGGCTGGTAAGGGCATAATGGTAATCTTGGCCCGTTAGGGCATAAATGTGAATGTGTGTGATAAATTGTTGAGACCACATTATTATGTGGGTAGATTGATAAATATAAACGCGTGTACAGG
The DNA here is from genome assembly GCF_963169125.1 of Humulus lupulus. Lineage (NCBI taxonomy): Eukaryota > Viridiplantae > Streptophyta > Magnoliopsida > Rosales > Cannabaceae > Humulus > Humulus lupulus. Next base: position 18,476,934 of record NC_084800.1, on the reverse strand, counting down.
TGTGTGCATTTGTAACTATCGGCACGAGGCGATCCTAGGGAGGAGGTAGCGAGAAAAGTCACAACGGGGCTTAATAGTTGGCTTTGGATAAGTCAGGGATATTATGGGTATCGGGTAATTATTTAGACTATCGGGTTATGAAAATAAACATATGGAGATATATTAGAGGTTAGGATGTCTAGGTGAGAATATTGGGGGATTTTACCATTTTGGCCTCGGGGACGGTTCCGGCACCCCGAGCCTTGGGCTTGACCTAAATGATAAGGTTAGACTTACTAAAAATAGAAAACATTAGAACCACAAAGAAACCGACCTTTTCTTTCTCAGCTCTCTTCTCTCTTTCAAGGGAAACACAAGGGAAGTAAACAGAGAAAATCAAGTGGGATTTTGAGGGAATGAGCTAAGGATTTATGGGAATTGAAGAGGGGATTTTGAGGTTTAACTCAAGGGTTATCCAAGGAACTGAATCAGCACTAAGGTAAGCAGTAAATTCCTTTCTTTTGGTTAGAAAATTCTGAGTTATAGCTGGGTGTTGAGATAATTGTAACTTTGATATTTAAGGTAGAATTTGAGCTGAAAGCTTGGGATCTAGCTGGGGTTTGGCTTAGAGAAGGTGCTCAATGGAAGAGGTAAACTCTAATTCATGATTTAAAAGTTGAAATTTAGGTTTTGACTGGTTGGTTTTGGGTGTTTGTGTTCTTGGGTTTCAGAAATTGAAGATGGGATTTCTATGAGTTTTAGGCTTAGTTTTCTGTTGAATTATGTTGCTAAAGTTGTTATGAAAGTGTTGGGAATGATTGATAATGAAATAGGGAGCTTTGGGATGATTTTAGGTGAGGTTTCAAGCTTAGAAATGGTGTAAAATCTGGGTTTGAAGGGAAGGGCCGCGGCTCTGTTCTAGAGTGCTGCGGCCCTAGCTTGCAAAGGAGCCAAGGAGGCTCGGCCAAAGGCAAGCGTCGGGGCGCCCAAAGCAAGGGCCGCGGCGCGTGTCCCCTTCAGGTGTGGTGTTGGCTCTGTTTTGGAGAAGGGTCGCGGCTAAGCTTCAAGGGCCGCAGCCCTTGGTTGCACACATGAGTTTTTGAGGGTTTTAAGCACGAGAAGGTAGTCTAGTGTGCTCGGGATTGGTTTCACCACCATGCTTGGTGGAATTCGGATTTCCGGGAGTTAGTTTTATAACCAGAAACCTATATCTGAGTATTAATGGAATTCATTATCTTGGTTGTGACTAGGTGATAAGCTAGGGCTCGGGAATGGATCGCGCTCGGGGGTCATCCTCTCTAATTAAAGCACTTGGAATCAAGGTAAGAAAACTGCACCTGTGTATGTGGATAGGATGTGACTAAGTGTTCCCTATATATTTAAATGTACTTTTATGTGATTATGATACACCATATGAATATGTTGGGACTAAGAGTTCCCTATAATGGTATGAATGTCACAAGGTGGTATTAAGCCACAGGGACATGTGGTAACGGCCTAAGGGTGCCGAAACCCACACTTGCGCACATGGCGCGGCTCGGACACTGGTATCTGAGGACAGCTTATTATGCACTGAGCTCGGTTTAAGCGGGTCAGAGTCAGTGGGTTAAACAGAGGGTGCGGCCTAAGTCGTCGGCCCTGAATATTATGGGATAAGAGTGTATTATGTGATTGACTGTGTCTTGAACCTGAATGTATGTGCTGAATATCTGTTGTGGATTATTGTCTATGATTTAATGAGTATCTGGAGCTGGATTATTGGTTATTGACCAGCGTGTTGTCTTGAGTGGATTTTATGGCTTAAAGGAGCTGAGTAATGCTTTGTGGTTATTGAATTATGCTCTGCGAACTGTTTAGATGTTAATACTGTTGTGTTATGGTATTATGTTTTCTTGCTGGGCTTCGACTCACGGGTGCTACATGGTGCAGGTAGGGCAAGTTGGCCATGGGTTGGAGAGCTCTGGGGGCGAGGTGTACATTGTCAGCTGCTCGGCCACCACGGTCGAGGATTTGTACAGGAACGGGAACCTAAAACGTACATTTTGCCATTAGAGTGGCTTGGTCATTTATTTGTAATTAAGAGTTTGTATTTACGATATTTAAACCCTGATTTGGGATCCCATGTAACAAACATCCATTTTAATAAAGTTTAGCCGTTTATAAATCAAATTCTTTTTAACCTAATCTTTTGTGTCGTTAGATACACAGTTCGAACTAAATGACTTGATTAGCAAGTCTTGCACTATTTCAAACACACAGTGTAATGGTCTTGGTTATCCAGGGCGTTACATAAAGGTTATTCTCCACCCTCAACAATCATTCCTAATCACTAATAACAAATATTATTCAAATTTCTTAATTAAACTATTAACCCTTCAACAATCTGAAACTTTGTGTTCTTGGGTAAAAATTCGTGAGGATTTTATGTATACCGTTTGATGCTTGATAGGGTAGTGTAGTTTAGCTCTGTAGGAGTTAGGAACCAGCTTGATAGTCAAGATCATAGGTTTACGGCGTAAAATCGAAGTAAAAATTCGATTTTTAGGCTAGCTGAAAAACTGGGTTTTTCCCTCCCCTTTGGAGTTGAAAAAGCTTTTTCGAGAAAAACTTTTTACTTTCACTTTTTGATCTGTTTTTCAAACTGTTCGCATAAAACTTAGTGTTTCGGTTAGAATGCTGCTGGTCGTAGACGCGAGCAACGTTATTCCAACTTTCAGCATAAGCTCCCAGGCTGTGTTTCTTATCTCCTCCTTTCTCTGTTTGCAGTTTACATGCAAGACCCGTGGGAAGGAGAAAGACCCATCGACGATGACCTGCTAGCTCAACTGCTCAAGGACGAAGAACAACCCTCGTCATTGATACCCGAAATTCCATTTTCTCATGCCAATCCAAACACTTCCCCTGTCTTGACTCAAAATATGGCTCGCACCAATACCAAAGCCCAGAAAAGGAGAACCTTCGATCCTTCTCATCAGCCTGCTCCTTCAGCTGATGCTCCCTCGACCAGTGGTCGAGATGAAAATGCTCCCGAATTTAACATCCAAAGACGCGCTCGACCCCGACACGCCATTCAGCCAAGTGTTGAGTGGCACTTAGTTCCTGAGAGCAGAGTAATGATCAGAATGATCGCCAATTATATAAGGAAATACGATCTCACAGGGGTGACCCTAGTCAGACCTAACCAAGACCAAAGGGCGAATCTGCCTGGAGGCGCCTTCAGCGCCTGGTCGAGGTTTCATATCGAGGCAGGGGCTACCTTGCCTCTTCACTCATTTTTTTAGGGGGTGGCCAACTATTTTGGAGTTGCCCCATTTCAAATAATCCCAAACGGATATAGGATGCTCGCTACACTCTATATCCTGTACAGCCACAAGAAATGGCCCGTGCCAACGCCTCATGAGGTCAACTACCTGTTCGGCCTCAAATCCAACCCCAATCAAGAAGGCATGGGGTTTTTTCACTTTTATCATCAGGAAACCGAGCACACCTTCCTGACTGACACCACCCACATCTCAAATGTGGGGAGGTACTATCAGGAGTACTTCCTCATAACTGACATAATCGCAGACAACCTGGCCTTCGCACAAGGAGGTAAAACTTTCGTATCACTGGCTGTTACTTCTTCACTTAGTGTTCCCCTCCACATTTTCTTAAACTGTTAATGTCTTCCAGGCCCATGGCTGCGACCAGACCCAACTCCGAACATGGAGTTGAGATCGGTGCTCCTAGCCAGCATGACTGACGCAGAAAAGATCGTCAAGCATCTGGTTACGGAGGCTAACCTTAGGTTGGTTGGCCTCTTGGCCCCTCAACTGGACACGAGGGCGTCTTCAACAGGGAGTGTCTTTGCCGAGGAGGAACCCGAGCAGCAACCTCCAGCGTCACCTCCACAAAGGAGATCGACTGGGGTCACGATCAGGGAACCTGCTGGCACTCCCCCAGCAGAGAGGCCCTCAGCCCCCACAGGGAAAGGAAAAAAGAAGGCCACCGAGCCTGTCGAACTCTCTGACGATTCGTCGGATAATAATGGTACAATTATTTCGCTTTTAGACAATTTGCCAATTCCTTGTCATTTATTTGACGGGGACGACAATTTTAAATATACTCCACATTTAGGTCCAGACTTCTTCATGTCAAAGAGTGAGTATAAGACTAGTAGAGTCTATAGGATAGCGACCAGTAATAATAGCTCGGGTATTTGACTTTGCAATCCTTTTTGCTTCTTTTTCTGATGTAATGTACTTGGTTGTTCATGCTATCTCACTGTTCAACTTTGTTCTTCTTTTTCAGACATGGAATCCGCCAATGTGTTCAACATCTACAGCACTCCTGAGGCTGCCGCGGCTCCCCCAAGCAAGAAGAAAACCAGTAAGAGACACCACGGGGAGAGCAACAAAGCGCCTTAGGCGAAGAAGGCACAAAACACAGGCCCTTTAGAGGATAGGCCCTCCGCCACCACCACTCCATCCTCTCCCCGCGAGCAGCAGACTCCTTTTGCCCCGGCCGGATCGACTCCTCCTCCCGCGACCCCGACCGACCAACCTCAGCAGACTGATCCTGCTTCGACCGGGGGCGAAATGGTTGGTCGCGCCTTTAAACTGATCAAGGAGAGGATCACCAAGATTGCGAAGCACGATCGCTGCCGAGAGGCAATGGCTGCTACAGAGACGATGGGAGTTGACCCGATCCTGAACCGTGCCCTGAACGAGTTCACCAGTGTAAGTCATCTCTTTCTGCGGAAACAAGTCTTCTTTAGTTTATTATTTGTCTAACTTCTATTCTGACTGCAGGCCATGTTGACCCTTACTACCGGTCGAATCTGCTTGGGTGCCGTCACCGAACAAGCCAGAACTTCAGAGCAACGGCACGAGGATGAACTCAAAGCTGCCGAGGCCAAACATGCTGAACAGCTGGCGGTGGTGGTTGAGGAAAAGGCCCAACTGGCTAAGGAGTTGGAGGAGAAGTAGATGTCTCTGGAGAAAGTTCGCGAGTAGAGGGACCAATTTAAGGAGTTCAACCGCTTTAACTTCCGGACTGCCCAACAGCTCGAGGTGGACTTGATCGCGAGTAGGCAGGAGACCACTACTTTGGAGGGCCAGATTGAGGAGTTGGAGAAGGAAAACACCGGCAACTTGGAAAGGTACAAGAATGCCACCCTTCGATGCTTCTATGATTTCTGGAAGCATAATCAGGGTGCCAACTTCGACTACCTTCCCGAGAATGCGAGGGATGCCGAGCTTGCTCGCTGCGATGCACAGCTGGCTGAGGAAGAAAGATCAAGGGCTCCTGCTTCCCCTGAAATCTCGCTGGCTGCTGGGATGGACGGGGCAGACAACGAGGCTGCGGGTGTTGTCGACCAGAACCTTCCCCAAGATCCTCCCGCTCCTCAAAATCCTTGAGCTCCTTAGTCTTTTCTGTTTATGTTTCTTCTTTTTTAACTACACGACCTATGGGTCGTATTGTAAAAACAATATAATTTTTTGTTTGCTGCATGGGTAGCTTTTAGTTTTACTTGAACAATTACATCCAAGCAGTTACTGCTCGCGGTGTAAAAGGATTCGTTTTGATGTTATAATATATTTGCATATTATTATAACATCTGTTCATGTAATGCCCCGAAATCCCTAATGCAATTTAATGGCTGGATTAGTAGGCCGGGAGGACCATAACTGTTTAATTACGCCATTAAATGAATATATGCATGTTTATGTGAATTATATTATAATATGATGTTATGTGCATGCATGTGGGTCCACATTTGAATATTATGATGTTTTGATAATTTGGCCCATTGAGGACAAATTTGTGTATTTGGGTGCATATTGTGATTTGCGAATGAGATCCCATTATTATGGGGATATATTCGAGCTATTCGGCATGAGACGGTCTTATATTATGGATTAGTGGTTTTGTCATAACGGGGTCAATTATTGGGTAATAAGAATGTTTATTTGATGATAAATTGGGAGTTATTGAGATCAGGATGAAATTCTGGAAGTTTTGACTATAATGTCCCTGGGGGTGTTTTTGGGATCCCGAGAACTAGGCTTTATTTGAGTTTACTTAAGCTTGAAGTAGCTTGTCAGATAGAACGTTACGTACGTTAGAAAATCTCTCGTTCTTTCCCGTTAGTTCATTTTTACCATTCGGAGCGTTTTCGAAGAAATCTCGAGTTCTAGGAGTCAGAATCAGGCGAGGATCGAGGCATAGTGATCCTAGGAAAGATTAAAAGCTTCTTGACCGAAGGATTTGATGAGAAACAACCCAATCAAAGGTAATCTAAGTTTAAAGTTTTGAGTTTTTAGAGTTTCTAAGCTTAGAATTGGCTTTTGTGAATCGTTGAGTTTTTGGTTCGTTTGAGCCTTGGGATTTGATGGTTTTGGATCATTGGGAAGCTTGGGAACTTTGATTTGATGATTTGGTAATGTTTAGGTATGATTTTGGAGGCTTTGGAATGATGAAAAACGTGTTTGGGGATGGCTCTGGGTTGGGGGCCGCGGCTCTAGCTTGATGAAGCAGGTGGAGCAATTTTGCTCTTGCTGGGCGCCGCGGCCCTTGCTCCTAGAGTGGCTGGGGGCCGCGGCCCAAGGTGCCAGGGTCGCAGCCCTTGGGCAGGGTTGAGCTCGTTTGAGTGTTTTGGCCCCAGGAACGTGGTTTTAGGCCTCGGGATCATTCCCACTACTCGGATTAGTGGGGATTGATGTCTCGGAGGCTAGATATTGGTTTGGAAACCCTTGATTATCATTTTATTGATGGTGTCCCATATTTGGTTATGACTAGGTGACCGCTAAAGGACTAAAAGCCAGATCGTTCTCAAGGGTCGTTCTTTTATTCATTCTAGCTCGAATTAGAGGTAAGAAAACTGCACCCCATATGTGACATGCATGATTATTCTTGAGGCATGTTGATTGTGTAAATGTGGACATGGATTGATTATCGAATGCTTAGAAAATCTTGCTCACTTGTGCATGGTACTGACTAATTAGTCTGATTTGGCAAAGGTGTCAGTATTAACTGTGACGCTGGGACTTATTAGTAAAGTTCGGCAGTGGTACTGGGCACTGGTCACACAGTGCTGACTTATAAGTCAGGACGGTCTTAGTGTGTTCAATGCAAGCCAATAAAGATTAGATCTAATCGACATCTGCATTAAATGACTCAGAAGAGCGTTAATGCCGGACCGACCTCAAGTTCGATGAATATTATAAGCGCTTATGTGACTTACCCATCAGTCACTCATCTGTTAAGTTAGAGACTTACCCATCAGTCATTCTTCTGTTTAAATTAGTGACTTGCTTGTCAGTCACTTAATATGGTTTACCAGAACCTCAAGTGATGTTCACTCATCTGTTTAAGAGCTATAAGCTCTGTGTGATTATAATAATAATCATTTGATAATGTTTATATGCAATACTGTGTTTTCTTGCTGGGCTTTGGCTCATGGGTGCTATGTGGTGCAGGTAAAGGGAAAGAAAAGCTCACCCAGCCTTGAGTGGAGAGCTTAGGTGGTGATGTGTACATATGTGGCCGCTTGACCACCACGGCCAAGGAGTTCTCAGAGGAACTAGGGGGTTTACCCTATTTTTGTCGCTTAGGTCAGCGGGTTTGAAATTTTTAAATAGTAATGACCATTTTGAGTTGTAATTAACTTGTAAATGTTCTTGTGGGCCCATGAACAATTTTATGTATTTAATAAAATATATCATTTCCTTTTTATTGGTTTTTCCACCTTAGCCTGTTAATAACACCTGGGAGCACGTTTTTTTTTAACCAAAGGACTCGGGTAGCGAGTCGAATTTCCGATTCATTGTTCACCGTAACTGTTTTGGGGTAGCCAGGGTGTTACAGTTCGCATGACCGAACTTAGCATAGCACTCTGGTTTGATTTAACAAAATAACAAAATTTTGAAAAATACTCTAAGTGCCCTAGCATGCTTTCACTTATTTTGCGCATGTGTTTACATACCTTTTAACGATATGCTTTGCTTACTTATACCTTGTATGACCCCAAGTGATCGGGGAGTTTTAGGTCCTTGGTCACTTGCCTTGACTAGAACCTGCTCGAACATTACTGCTCGTAGCAATATGATTAGCATGATAATACAACAAAACAACACATGTAATGAGCAAATACTTGTAATAAATACAATAGTTGGCAAGAAATGACTGGTTGAGCACAGTCCCTTTTATTTCTCGTAATAAATGGACTAAACATGTCTTTACGAGTGATCTTACACTCTTCCGAAACTTGTAAAAAGTAAAATTTATACAAGCCAATTCTTTAAGAAGAATTATTCATTGGTAATACTTGTACAAGTGTTCTCCATTCCAATAGCGAGGAACGAGATCTCCGTTTAAGCGGGTAAGTTTATAAGTGCCTGGGTGAAGGACTTCATCATTCTGGTAAGGCCTTTCCCAATTTGGCCCGAGTACTCCAGCAGCTTGGTCGCGGGTGTTAAGGAAAACTCTTCGGAGCACAAGGTCTCCAACATTGAATTTCCTTTCTCGCACTTTAGAGTTGAAATACCAGGCGACCTTCTGCCAGTATGCAGCTACTCGGAGCTGGGCTTGTTCACGCCTTTCATCAATCGAGTCCAAGGATTCCATCAGTAGCTGGTTGTTAGAATCTTGGTCGTATGTTAATCTGCGGTGCGAAGGTGGATCCAACTCGACAGGCAACATGGCTTCATACCCGTATGTTAAGGAAAACGGGGTATGATCTGTTGCTGTTCGGTGGGAAGTTCTGTACGACCAAAGGACTTTAGGAAACTGTTCTGGCCATGCTCCCTTAGCTTCTTCAAGTCTTTTCTTTAGGGTATCCTTCAGCATTTTGTTAACTGCTTCAACTTGCCCATTCGCCTGGGGATGAGCGGCTGAAGAAAAGCTTTTGATAATATCATGACGTTTGCAGAAGTCCGTGAATAGATCACTGTCAAACTGGGTGTCGTTATCTGAGACTATCTTCTTTGGTAATCCATAGCGACAGATGATGTTTTTGACTACGAAGTCAAGCACTTTCTTGGTCATTATGGTCGCGAGTGGCTCAGCTTCGGCCCATTTGGTGAAGTAGTCGACGACAACCACTGCATACTTTACACCACCTTTTCCTATAGGCAAAGATTCGATTAGATCTATTCCCCAACTTTGAAGGGCCATGGACTCGGCATCTGCTTTAACTCGTTGGGAGCTGCTCGTGGGATTTTAGAAAATCTCTTACACTTGTCACATCTTTGCCCGAACTCTATTGAGTCTTCATTCATGGTTGGCCAGAAGTATCCCTGCCTTAGGATTTTTTTTTACAGGCTTTCCCCCCAGCGTGGTCCCCGCAAAAACCTTCGTGCACGTCTTTCATTAACCCTTTGGCTTTTTCCTTTGTAACACATCTGAGAAGTGGTAGTGAGTATCCCCTTCGGTACAGGATTCCATCGACCAGGATATACCTAGCAGCTTGCCGCTGAAGGGTCCTAGCTTTGTTTCTGTCCGCTGGTAGCACGCCGCTTGACAAATACTCTACATATGGTGCCATCCATGTATCCGCCATCTGGATGACCAGAGTGGTTTCTGCTGCTTGGATGTTGGGTACTGATAGTCGCTCGAATGGCACTATGTTCAGAGTATCAACATCTTTTGCACTTGCCAACTTTGCCAAAGCGTCCGCGTTGGAATTCTGATCGCGAGGTACTTGCTGGAGACTGTATCTATCGAACTGGGCTAACAGATCCTTTGCTTTGTTCAGATAGGCGACCATCTTCAAACCTCACGCCTGGTACTCTCCCAAGACTTGGTTCACTACCAGCTGAGAATCACTATAGATGTCAAGCGCTTTTATGTTCATATCCTTGGCTAATCGCAGTCCAACAAGTAATGCTTCATATTCAGCCTCATCGTTAGAAGCAGTGAAGTCAAATCTAATTGCATAGTGAAATCGATGCCCTTCCGGCGTTATCAGTATCACTCCTGCTCCTGCGTGGGATTCGTTAGATGAACCGTCTGTGAACAATTTCCACGAGGGTGCTTGTATTTGACATTCAGGCTCGCTGGGCTCCTCAATCTGTTCGCCACCCGCGGGCTCTGTGAATTCGGCGATGAAGTCAGCTAAGGCTTGTCCTTTTATCACTGCTCGCGGCAGGTAAGATATGTCGAACTGCCCGAGTTTGACTTCCCACTTTAGTAATCTTTCGGCAGCCTCTGGCTTTTGCAGGACTTGCTGAAGAGGCTGGTAGGTTAATACCGTAATTGGATGAGCTTGGAAGTAAGGTCGCAGCTTCCTAGAGGCCAAAACTAAGCAATAGGCTAACCTTTCGATGGGGGGATACCTCAATTCTGCTCCGATCAGCCTTTTGCTTACGTAATAAACAGCCTTCTGCACACCCTCTTCTTCTCTTACAAGAACAGCACTAGCAGCGTAATCCGTGATTGCCAGGTAGATGAACAAAGTCTCTTTATCGACCGGCTTTGACAGGATGGGTGGCTGCACCATATGAGTTTTTAGTGCTTGAAAGGCCTGTTCGCACTCATCTGTCCATTCAAATTTCTTATTGCCTCTAAGTAGATTGAAAAATGGGACGCACTTGTCCGTTGATTTTGAAATAAATCTACTTAGAGCAGCAATCCTCCCGGTCAAGCTTTGGACATCCTTAATCTTCACTAGCGACTTCATCTCGATCAGGGCTTTTATTTTCTCGGGATTAGCTTCAATTCCTCTTGAGTTAACTATAAATCCCAAGAACTTCCCTGATCCTACTCCGAGTGAGCATTTAAGGGGATTTAGCTTCATCCTATATTTATTCAGGACGTTGAAGCATTCCTACAAATCCCTTACATGCCCTTCTTCTTTCTTCGACTTAACCAGCATATCGTTGACGTAAACCTCCATGTTTGTACCGATCAGATCCTTAAACATGTGGTTGACAAGTCTCTGGTAAGTCGCACCAGCGTTTTTCAAACCGAAGGGCATCACCTTATAACAGTAGAGCCATGTATCAGTTCGAAAGCTAGTGTGATCCTCATCAGGGCGATGCATACTGTTTTGATTATACCCGGAGTATGCATCCATGAATGAGAGGATCTCGTGTCCTGCAGTGGCATCGACCAGCTGGTCAATCCTCGAGAGTGGGAAATAGTCTTTGGGGCAGACTTTATTTAGGTCTGTAAAATCCACGCACGTACGCCACTTGCCATTCGGCTTGGGCACGAGTACGGGATTAGAGACCCATGATGGATAAAACGCCACCCTGATGAACCCATTCTCCTTCAGCTTCTCGACTTCCTCTTTCAAGGCCTTTGAACTGTCTTTGTCGAGTAGCCTTCTTTTTTGTTGCAGTGGTGGAAAGATTTTGTCGATGTTCAGGACATGCCTGATGGCTGCAGGATCTATCCCGACCATGTCTTTATGCGACCAGGCGAAGACATCCTGGTTCCTCCTTAAGAACTCCCCCAGTGCTTGTTTTGTTGTTGTCTCTAAGTTTTTACCGACTTTCACAACTCTGGTCGGATTTTCCTCATCGAGTTGGACCTCTTCAAGGTCCTCGATGGGGCCCACTTCTTCTTCAAAATTCCCAAAGCGAGGATCTATGTCTCTATCCTCACTTTGGGCAACACCCTATTTGGTGAGATTATCACCTGAGCGGGCTTGAACATCAGTTGCCATTTGCAACTCCTTCCCAGTGGCATCTCTCGATACACCCTTCTTTGCCTTGGTGATCGAGGCATTGTAGCACTCCCTCGCTTCCCTTTGGTTTCCCAACACGCATCCTACCCCTGCGTCCGTTGGGAATTTCATGGCGAGGTGCCATATAGAAGTGACGGCTCGCAGGTCGACCAGAATCGGTCTCCCTATCACAGCATTGTACGCTGAAGGACAATCAACTACTATAAAAGTAGTGAGTAATGTCCTGTTAGCAGGTGCAGTGCCTGCTGTGACTGGGAGTCTAATTGACCCTACTGGGGCAAGCCCTTCTCCGGAAAAACCATAAATGGTTTGGTTGCACGGCTCCAGGTCCTTTATGAACAACTTCATCCTTTCCAGTGAGGACTTATATAGGATGTTGATCGAACTTCCTGTATCGGCTATGTAACGCCCCAACTCCTGGGACCGTTACGGTGTGCCTTGTAAACAGTGCTAAACTCGCTAATATGTAAACAGTGATTAGCGGTTTAGGGATTAAACATTTTGGTTAAGATGTAACGTTTCACTAGAACGTTTAATATATATACTTTGGGATCCCGAAAATATAATTTCAGAGTCTATTACAGAAAAATATTTACAACAGGCCGTTCTAAGCGGCAAAACAGGGTTAAACCCTAGTTCCACTTTAAACCTTAGCCGTGGCGGACGAGCAGCTGCGTATGTACACGTCATCACCTAAGCTCTCAAACTCAAGGATGGTCCAGCTTCCTCTTGCCTTTACCTGCACCACGTAGCACCCGTGAGCCAAAGCCTAGCGAGAAAACACAATAAAGCATGATATAATATCAACAACGATCATAATAACCATTCAGGACTATCAGTCCAAGCAAATAGGTGACAATAGCCAAAAGTCACAATAATGAGCATCTCTCCTTCTAGCCATGTGACGATAGGGTCACCAGGGCTTAACCGATAAGTGATTCTTTCTTAAGTTTGATTAGGACAGGTGCAAGGTGATTAGTCACCAACATAACCTTCCTCACGACTCTAGAGTCGAAACTATGGACAACGTCCCTTAGCCATGTGACAAACGGTCACCGGGGTCATATACCTTGGCTATAGTCATCTGGTCGTAGACCAGGCAAGCGCTTATAAGTTCTTCGACCCTAGGGTCGGTCTAGCATTAATGCCATAGAGCCATTCAATGCGTGATTCTCGACTTTAGAGTCGGTCCCTGACTAGTCAGTGCCATACACAAGCAATTCATGCCACCAATCGTATACCACATGTTCAATATCCATAAACAAGGTATTTAGCATGCTTACTAAACAGATACCAGTACAATTAGGACCATGCACAACCACAGAGGCTCAAGCTCTGAACAATATCATACCCAGTATACAAAGCATGTCCTAATCACATGTTTCTCATGCATCATATGCAATATATCCAACAATCCAACATGCACCAATAACAGCCATGCATGTCACGTTTAATAGTCAACCAACATGCATCAAGAATAGCCATGAATGTCATACATAATAATCAACCGACATGCATCAATAATAACCACGCATGTCATACTCAGTAATCAACTAACATGCATCATAATAGCCATGCATGTCACATATACACAGGGTGCAGTTTTCTTACCTCAAAGTCGAGCTAGAATGATTTAAAGAACGACCCTTGAGAACGATCAACCTTTAGTCCTTTAGCGGTCACCTAGTCATAACCAAATATAAGATACCATCAATAAAAATAGTCAACATAAGTTTCCAAACCAATATCTAGCCTCCGGGACATCAATCCCCACTTAACCGGGTACTAGGATCAACCCCGAGGCCTTAAGCTAGCATCCCTAGGCCAAAAACCCATTTTTGGCCAAATCTGCCTTGATGGGCCGCGGCTCACTAGAGCCATGCCGCGGCTCACCCTCCTGACAGAGCCATTTTCACCTTTAAAGCCATCACAGGCCGTGGCACACCATAGACAGGCCGTGGCTCATTTCGCAAACCAGCCAAGAAACCAGCACGCACCAGCCAACTCTCCCCTGCGTTTTCCTCTCAAGCCAGCCCTTCAAACTTGTCCCAAACCCCAACCTAACACCCAATTCAACCACCAAACATCCTCTACAACTCACCCTCATCAAAACCCAAAGTAAACATCACCCAAACCTCCATTAATTCAAACTTTCTACAAGTGATTCACAAGTCAAAAGCTAAAACTCAAAACAGAGTATGAACCAGAAATTAATGGTAGAAACTTACCCCAAACACGATTTGAATCCTTCCCAATGGCTGAACTCAAGCTTAACCTCCCCAAGCTTGACTCCCTAGCTTGCTTCCTCAAGATAGGCTCTCAAAACTTAAAGAAGAGGGTGAAGGAGGACTTGCACGGGAAGGAAGGGAGAAAGAGAGGATAGGCTCTGTTTTAATATCAATCCAATCCTTTCCAAAATTCCTAAGGCTGATATAAATCTTTAAGATCAAAAGACCATATTGCCCTTAAGCCAAATAAATCCCTCTAAAAGCTTCCGAGGGTAAAACCGTCCTTTCCCGCCTATCTCGTTAATTATAATTAACGCTCTCCAATTCCCGCTATTCTCAATATTCCCATATACCAATAAATCATATCCCATTACCCTTTAATTCCCGGTGATGCTCTAATCATTAAATTCACCCCGAGACTCACCTCGAGCCCCGAACTTAAACCCGTTATGACTAGACCGAACACTTACATTCTCATGATCGTCTCATGTCGAATAGCTCGAACCAATCCACCTTATAATGTGGCTATATTAACTAATCACAATCATGCACCCAAAATATACAATTACGCCCACAGTGGCCAAATTACCAAATTACCCTCATAATTAATATATGAACCCATATGCATGCATTCACCATCATATAATAATATAATTCACATAAACATGCATATAATCATTAAATACTATAATAAATCAATTATGGCCCTCCCGACCTCCTAATCAAGGTCCTAAACCTCATTAGGAAATTTTGGGCATTACAACTATCCCCTCCTTACAGAAATTTCGTCCTCGAAATTTACTCAACATCTCGGAACCGGAGACCCATTCACTGAATATAAATTCCTTAGGTCATTTCCTGACTTCAGTATTTCAATAGCCTTACCTTAACCCAAGGTACATTTTGTTCAACAGAACCTCATTACTTACGTCACCATCTGAACTGGTTATTCCTTACCGGAATACTTAACCTTAACTTTCAGATCCTCATAACTCAACTCATAAGTTCCCTCGGCCCACGCCCACTGCATGGAAGCACATAACTCGTTGTTACAACTGCCGGTACCAAAAGAAGAGGCTGATCCAAAATCAACCTAACCAGCCTATCCTGATCCAACTGCTGAGACATACTAGGGCTTAACTTGTCTTAATTCCTCATTCATTTCCCCATAGTGATACTTTAGAGAAAATACATTCTCCTACCTGGAATTCCCCATTCTTACTGCCCAGTTCAATAATATTTCCCATTTATTCCAAGAAGTGATCATCCAAGATTCAAGCTCCAGCAATCTCATAACTCCCCTGAACCACCTCAGGATCCAGACACATACATATATTTCCTCACTCATCTTATAAGATGTTCCTCCAATAATAATTGGATAACCCTCTCTCTCTGATTTACCACCAGTCTGAGAGTGATAATCTGTACTGAGTTCCATTTATATATTCATCGCCTTCTAACCCTTCCAAAACTTGGAAGTCACAATAAAGTCTTCATCTGATAAGATAGACCTTGAGTTCACGAAGGCTCTCTATCCTTCTCACAAGGAGACTCAAACATTGATCAGCTGTACAATTCACCTACCCTTACTGATAAAATAAACTCACTTGGACTACCAGTCCACAATGACTTAATACCCACTTCATACCGATCCATCAACCTAGGAATCCCACCGCGAAACTCATCGCGATGCTCACTCATTCCCACTATGAAATACCCAAAGGCTGTAATGGCCTTGCTGTTTCCTGACATTCTGTCTCAATCTGTTAACAGGTTAAGTGCTTACACGTGCCTCAATATATGCCTCTTCATCCCAGGCCATCACTATAAAATTTCCATATCATGTTACCCTTCCATGATGCCTGAATGAAACAAATAAAAGAATAGCATGGGATTCATCCAGAATCTCTCAGTTAATCTCAATGTCCATCGGATCCCAGATCTGATCTCTATATCACCATAAATTCATGTCTGTCACTTGACAACCTTTAGCTAGTCCAGCTAAAGCTTTCCGTTCAACCTTGCCCGTCTATGGCTCACTTTACCATCTTTCCTTTTATCTTTCTTGAGATAATAATCTCAAATAATAAACTGGCCACTTGGCCCGCCAGAAACTCCACCCAGTCCTGGTCAGATTCTTTAATCAACATGTTGCATAGGCAATCACTTTTCTCTATCTCTAGGATGTCATAACAATCCTCTAACTGATCCTGGTCTATAAAGACCCAGCACTTTCTCCCCAAGGCACCTGAAATATCTTTACTATCCATGGACACTCCTGTCCCCAAGGCACTCTTCACTCTTGGCAATTCTCCGCAGAGAAAACACCATTATTCCATCGTCCAAGACGATCATAAATCCCATTCAAGGCTACCCTTGAATACACTATTCATCTGGTTCACAATCACTTAGCATCAACCCAATTCTCAAGATATACTCAGCACTCGCAGTGCTCTAATCTGATACTAGCTCAATCCTTTACATAATTTTCTCACTCTGATCTCTAGCTGGTCTTAACCAGATCCAAGATCCACCTTAAAAGATTCCATCTTACTCAGCAACTAACTCTTTAATTCTTATAACCCCACTGAGCCACTCGAAACAGTGTTCATATCTAATTCCATCTCTGGTACTAAACCAATCGTCATTCTAATCTTCTTTTAATAAAAAGAAGGCATGGCAGACTGCCTGGAAACACATTTAAAAACCCACAGACTAATCCAGTCTGTCCTGATCTCACTAACACAATCTAAGTGGTATCCACCACACTGGCTAAGATTTCCATGCACCTCCCTGCACAAACTCCAGCTCTCACATCCGGTATCATAAACATATCAAATCCATGCACAACGCCAATTGTCACAAGACTTTCCGCTCACAAGCTCAAGAATTGCTACACTTTCCTTGCCATTCAAAACTGCTCTTTAATTACTTAACCAGTCCAAACCCTGGATCAAACCAAAGCCTGTCATAACCAGCTTTATCAGAACCCTTGATGAGTCCTTGCCATAACTCAACTTGTCTCTTAAATTGCCAATACCGTATTACATTTCCCATCACAACATAACCATGTGATCTATATATACTCTCAATATACCCTTCTCTATAAACATACCAACAAAAGAATAGTATGGCGCCAAAGCCAAACAGCATAATTCAAAACCTAGAACTAGAAGACTGACCTGTCATCCCCGAGGAGCTAGTCTCAGTCTCAGACTTTGATTGCCCTGGAATAAACACTCGAGCTGGAGTCGAGCTGTCTATCCTCCTTTGCTTACGCTCTCTTAGACTTGGACAATCCTTCTTAAGATGCCCAACCATTCTACATAAGAAACATGCCTTTGCTCGGCATTCTCTCAGATGATGCCTCTTGCACCAAGTGCACTTTGGACGAGCCTTCCAGCTTTCTTTCTTACTTGCTCCAATAAGTGGAGGTACCACTATCTGAGCTCCATGCTGCCCAACTACTATACTCTCAACAGCAAAAGCCTTCTCAACCACCTGAGCATAGGTAAAAACTTCATACACTAGGGCAACCCTAATGCCCTGAGCTATTCCAAGATTCAACCCCTGAATAAACCTTTCCTTCTAAGCCACATCTGTGGGTACCATGTCTAAGGAAAACTTGGCTAACTCATCAAATTTAGTAACATACTCGGTCACTGATGCATTACCCTGAACAAGATTCAAAAACTCATCCACCTTGGCAGTCTTAGCCACATCACAATAATACTTCTCATTAAACAGCTGCCTAAATTCTTTCCAGTCCATCACAGCTGTGTCTCGAGTCTGGGATACTACCTCCCACCACGTCCGGGCATCATCCCGCAATACACATGTAGCACAGATCACCCTATCGTGACCCACCAGTCCCATACTATCCAGAATGGAGCTGATCATACCCATCCATTGCTCAGCTCTAAATGGATCTAGGCCTCCCTCAAAGATTGAAGGATAAAACCTCAGGAATCTTCCACAGAGAAATTCCCATCTGTTCTCAACCCTAGGCTGAGCTGAAATTGATGCCACCCCTGGCATAGAAAAGGAAGGGGTACTCCCCAACAGACTCCGCTGTTGCTTCAAATACCTGATCTCTTCCTCCTGCCTCTGCAATCTTAATTGCAAATCTGTAAGCGTCTGCTGAACATTCAAAGATGCAGACGAAGAACTGATACCCTGGCTGTAACTCCCAGTCCCTGTATAACTATCACCAGGCCTCATAATCTGCCTTGAATATAAACCTGCTGATTCAATCTGCAGTCAATAACTTGATCCATTAATCACAATTAGCATATCAAGGGCTTTCCCCCACGGGATAAATCTTACCACACCACAACCATAATCCACTTGTAGTGCTACAAACATGCCCATGGCATTCATACATACCCATAATTCCTGCTCTTCCAATGCTCAAACCATGCTTCTAACCCCAGCATGCAATAACACAATTATATATATATATTCACAGAGCAGGTAACCATATGATCACAGTCATATATACATATATATTCACGGAGCATATAATCATATAGTCAAGAGCCAGGCTCCATCAGAATCTCATGCTCCCTAATACAATATGCAGGTAAAGCATTCACATTTTATTCAAACGGCTATGCACATAGCTACAGAAATAGTTACCATTCCTTGAGTGAAGCTATCTTCAGTGATGAGTGTACATGCCAGCTTGTCTTCAGGAACCATAAACCTTGGCTCGCTCTGATACCAAGTTGTAACGCCCCACATCACTATGACTGCTTTCTGGAATGACGACTGGCCCTACAAACCAAGACAAGTCTTTCCAGCGTGCTTTGTCCTCACTCGCACACTTCCTGGGAAAACTTCCCAGGAGGTCACCCATCCCTAGATTACTCCAGGCCAAGCACGCTTAACCATGGAGTTCTCAAGTGATGGGCTACCGAAAAGAAGATGCACCTTCCTGATATAGGTAGTACCCATCAATCCATTTAAGCCCTCTTCAACTGTGTAGTCCCATACCTACACAGTCTTAGAATCATTACACTTGACCTTCCCCAAGCGGTGTGGGATTGCACAGCTTACCCGATCTTTCCCCTTACGGATCACGGGATTCTGACTGTCACAATCAACACCCTTTTCACCATCATATTTGCAATTTGTACATCCACGAACAGCGGATCGAAGTGTGGGAATCGCACATGCTGGGCGTCGTCGTCAGAGAAGGTGATTAGTTCCTCCTCTGTTCGAGCCTTTTTTGGTGCTCGATCCTCAACACTCATCATCTCGATGTCCTGGTCGTGGCGTAGGGTTCGAGCATATCGTTCCCTCGCTTTCCCATTATCTCCTGTAAGATGTGGGCCTCCGCAGATGGTGAGAAGGGTACTTGCCATGGGAGCCGACTGTAAAGGTGGCGAGCGTTGGCGTGCAGGCGCCGACTCGTTGCCACCTTGAGCCTCTCGCTGAGAACCTCCCGCGGCTCGTACATATCATTTTAAATGTCCCTATCTTATCAGGAACTCAATTTTGTCCTTCAGTTGGTTACACTCATTGGTGTCGTGCCCGTAGTTGTTATGATAACGACATAACTTTGTTGAATCTCTCTTGGAGATATCTTTCCTTATTGGTGCGGGTCGTTTGTAGGGCACGCTTGAGCTGGTCGCCTGGTAAACCTTGGCTCGGCTTTCAACAAGGGCAGTGTAATTGGTGAATTTTGGTTCATACCGATTACCTTTGGGGAGCTTACTCTCGGAGGTCGAGGGTTTGTTGTTCGCCCGCTTTCCACCATTCTTACCATTGCCATTCCCATTGCCATTGGGCTTAGACCCGTTGGCGGCTTTGGCGGGTTCTTCCTTGGGCCCTTTGTCTTTTGCTGGCGATTTCTCTTCATTGGCAATCGCGTCCTCGAGCTTGATGTACCGATCAGCTCGATCTAAAAACTCCTGGGTACTTTTAACCCCATGCTTTCTGAGGCTACTCCAGAGGGGAGAATGACGCCTAACCCCAGCGGTTAGGGCCATCATCTTGCCTTCATCGCCCACAGTCTTGGCTCATGTTGCGGCTCGCATGAAGCGCTGAACGTATTCCTTCAAGGGCTCCCCCTCTTTCTGGCGTATCTCGACCAGTTGGTTTGCCTCGGTGGGGTGCACATGACCCGCGTAGAACTGTCCGTAAAACTCCTTCACGAACATCTCCCAGGATACTATACTTGCAGGAGGGAACTTAAAGAACCACTCCTGGGCGGCATCAGAAAGCGTCGCTGGGAAGATCCTGCAGCGAGCATCTTCAGAGACTTTTTGAATGTCCATCTGTATCTCAAACTTGTTAACATGAGATACCGGGTCTCCATACCCGTCGAAATTTGGCAGAGTCGGCATCTTGCACTTGTTGGGGGTTTCTGTCACTCCCCGGCTGCCCCGGGACACGCGACGGTGATCTGTGAATCGGAAATTTGACTCATTGCCTGAGTCCTTTGGTTAAAAACGTGCTTCTAGTGTCATTATTAGGTTAAGGTGAAAATCAATAAAAATGACAAGATATATTTTATTAAAAACTGTTCATGGGCCCACCAGAACATTTGCAAGTTATTTACATCTCAAAATGGCCATTACTATTTAAAATTTACAGCCCGCCGACCTAAGCGGCAAAATTAGGGTAAACCCCCTAGTTCCTCTGAGAACTTCTTGGCCGTGGTGGTTAAGCGGCCGCATATGTACACAGCGTCGCCTCAGCTCTCCACTCAAGGCTGGGTGAGCTTTTCTTTCCCTTTACATGCACCACATAGCACCCATGAGCCAAAGGCCAGCAAGAAAACACATATTGTAAGTAAACAATATCATATGATGTAATTACATCACACTGAGCGTATAGCTCTAAACTGATGAGTGACTGTTGGGTAAGTCTCAAGCCATTGGATAAACAGGTGACTAATGAGTCACACCTTGAACATGTGACTAATGAGCCACACACTTTGAACAGGAGACTGATGAGCCACACTCTGGTTAGGTGACTAATGAGCCACGCTCAAGATAGGTGACTAATGAGCCACGCTCTGTGTAATGCCCCAAATTTCCTAATAAGGTTTAGGACCTTGATTAGGAGGCCGGGAGGGCCATAATTGATTTATTATATTATTTAACGATTATATGCATGTTTACGTGAATTATATTATTATATGATGGTGGATGCATGCATATGGGAGAATTTATTATTGTGAGGGTATTTTGGTAATGAGACGATCATGAGATGTAACTGTTCGGTCTAGTCATAACGGGTTTAAGTTTGGGGCTCGGGGAGAGTCTCGGGGTGAATTTAATGATTAGAGCATTATCGGGAATTAAAGGGTAATGGGATATGATTTATTGGTATTTGGGAATATTGAGAATAACGGGAATTGGGAAGCGTTAATTATGATTAACGGGATAAGTGAAAAGTTCCAATTCTACCCTTGAAATGGTTATAGAGACTTTAAGTGACTTAAGGGAAATTTGGTCATTTGGGGTTTGGATATATATGACTTAGGAGGGTTGTAGAAAGAACAGGGCAAAACAGAGTTCTCTTCTCCCTTCCCGTACACCACTCTTCATCATCCTCCTCTTTGAAGTTTTGAGCTCTAGGTGGGGATTCAAGCTAGAGAATCCAAGGGCTGAGTTAGTTGACTTGGTACAATCATTGAGGAAGGCTCAAAACTGGTTTTAAGGTGAGTTTTAGTCTTTGAATTCAGGTGGTGCTTTGTTTTTATCTTTAGATTTTCAGCCTTTGATTCTTGTTGGAAGTTTGGATTTAAAGGGGGTTTGGGTTGATGGTTAGATTGGGTTTTGATGATGGGAGGTTATGGGTGATGTATGGAGGTTTAAATGAGTGTTGGAGGAGGTTTTGAGTTGGTTTGTAGGGCTGGTTTGAGAGGAAAACACAGGGGAGAGTTGGCTGGTGCGTGCTGCCATTTTGGGAATTCTGGGTATTGAGCCGCGACATGGCTGTGGTGTGCCGCGGCTCAAGGCGTCAGTCAGGGGGGAGCCCTCTCTGTTTGAGGGGCGCGCCGCGACGCAGCTAGGGCGGGCCGCGGCCCTTAAGGCCATTTTGACCCAAAAACATGTTTTTAGCTTGGGGATTCAAGCCATAGGCCTCGGGGTTGAACCTAGTACCCGGTTAAGTGGGGATTGATGTCCCGAAGGCTAGATATTGGTTTGGGAACTTATGTTGATCATTTTTATTGATGATACCTTATATTTGGTTATGACTAGCTGACCGCTAAAGGACTGAAAGTTGATCGTTCTCAAGGGTCGTTCTTTTAATCGTTCTAGCTCGAATCTGAGGTAAGAAAACTGCACCCTGTGTATATGTGACATGCATGGCTATTATGATGCATGTTGGTTGATTATTGAGTATGACATGCATGGTTATTACTGATGCATGTCGGTTGATTATTATGTATGACATGCATGACTATTCTTGATGCATGTTGGTTGACTATTAAACGTGACATGCATGGCTATTATTGGTGCATGTTGGATTGCTGGATATATTGCATATGATGCATGAGAAACATGTGATTAGGACATGCTTTGTATACTGGGTATGATATTGTTCAGAGCTTGAGTCTCTGTGGTTGTACATGGTCCTAATTGTACTGGTATCTGTTTAGTAAGCATGTTAAATACCTTGTTTATGGATATTGAACATGTGGTATATGTTTGGTGGCATGACTTGCTTGTGTATGGCACTGACTAGTCAGGGACCGACTCTAGAGTCGAGAATCATGCATTGAATGGCTCTATGGAATTAATGCCAGACCGACCCTAGGGTCGAAGAACTTATAAGCGCTTGCCTGGTCTAAGACCAGATGATTTCAGCCAAGGTATATGACCCCGGTGACTATTTGTCACATGGTTGGGGGACGCTGTCCTTAGTTACGACTCTAGAGTCGAGAGGATGGTTATGTTGGTGACTAATCACCATGCACCTATCCTAATCAAGCTTATGAAGGAACCACCTATCAGTTAAGCCCTGGTGACCCTATCGTCACATGGCTAGAGGAAGCTGTACCCACTTTTGTGACTTTTGGCTATTGTCACCTACCTGTTTTGGACCGTTGGTCCTGAATGGATGTTACAATTACTGTTGATATTATATCATGTTATCTGTTGGTATTATACCATGTTATCTGTTGATATTATATCATGTTACCTGATGATATTACGTCATGTTATCTGCTGATATTATATCATGTTACCTGATGATATTACGTCATGTTATCTGTTGATATTATATCATGTTGGATTGTGTTTTCTTGCTGGGCTTCGACTCACAGGTGCTACGTGGTGCAGGTAAAGGCAAGAGGAAGCTGGACCATCCTTGAGTTGGAGAGCTTAGGTGATGACGTGTACATATGCAGCTGCTCGTCCGCCACGGCCGAGGTTTAAAGTGGAACTAGTGTCGAACCCTGTTTTGCCGCTTAGAACGGCCTGTTGTAAATATTTTCTGTAATAAACTCTAAAACTTTATTTTCGGGATCCCAATGTATATATATTAAACGTTCTAGTGAAACGTTACATCTTAACCAAATTGTTTAAACCCTAAACCACTAATCATACTTAGTTACACGATTTTGCCAAATGACTCGATTAGCGAGTTTAGCACTGTTTACAAGGCACACCGTAACGGTCCCAGGAGTTGGGGTGTTACACTCTGGATAGGTGACTAATGAGCCACGCTCTGGTTAGGTGACTAATGAGCCACTCTCTGGATAGGTGACTAATGAGCCACACTCTGGATAGGTGACTAATGAGCCACGCTCTGGAGGTCCCATACCCTCCTAGCCATGTGACCTGTGGTTCACCTTAGCCTTTTCTGGCTCTGGCTTGGGCTAGACAAGCGCTTATTAATATTCATCGAACTTGAGGTCGGTCCGGGATTAATGCTCATTTGAGCCATTCAATGCAGATGTCGATTAGATCTAATCTTTGTTGGCTTGCATTAAGCATGCAAAAACCATCCTTGACTTATGAGTTAATGCCCTGACTAATGAGTCAGTGCCATTCACAAGTAAGCAATGCTACCAAGCATATATCATAGATCAAATATATAAACATTGGCATTCATCATGCTTACTTAACAGTTGCTAGCATAATAATGATCATGCACAAACACAAAGACTCAAGCTCCGAACAATTTCATAGTCAATATTCATGGCATGCCTTAATGATATCTTTATGCAGATGAGAAAGCTTGCAAAGCATTAACTATGCTATCAATGTCCACATTTAACCAACCAACATGCACCAAAATACAACCATGCATGTCTCATTTGGGGGTGCAGTTCCTTACACTGTTTTCTTACCTCAGATTCGAGCTAGAATGAATAAAAGAGTGACCCTTGAGAACGATCTGACTTTAAGTCCTTTAGTGGTCACCTAATCATAACCAAATAAGGAATACCATCAATAAAATGAACATCATAGGTTTTCAAACCAATATCTAGCCTCTGGGAGATCAATCTAAACTAATCCAAGTAGTAAGAACAATCCCGAGGCCTAAAACTATGTTTCCGGGGTCAAAACATGCAAACGGGGCGAAAACTGACCAAGGGCTGTAGCCCTAGCACCTTGGGCCGCGACCCCCAGCACTCCCTGAAGCAAGGGCCGCGGCGCAGCAGGCACAAAAAGCCCCACCTGCTTCTTCAAGCAAGGGCCACGACACCCCAAGAACAGGGCCACGGCCCCCAACCCTGGGCCATTCCCAAACACGTTTTTATCACTCCAAAGCCTCCAAAATCAAACCTAAACATTCCCCAATCATCATATCAAAGTTCCCAAGTTTCCCAATGGTCCAAAACCCTCAAAACCCAAGGTTCAATCGAACCAAAAACTTAACGATTCACATAGTCTAATTCAAGGCTTAGAAACTCTAAAAACTCAAAACTTTAAACTTCGATTACCTTCGATTGGGTTGTTTTCCATCAAATCCTTTGGTTAAGAAGCTTATAATCTTTCTTAGGATCGCTATGCCTCGATCCTCGCTCGATTCTGACTCCTAGAACTCAAGATTTCTTCGAAAAGGCTTCGGGTGGCAAAAATGAACTAATGAAGGAGAACGAGGGATTTTCTAACGTACGTTCTATCTGATAAGCTACTTCATGCTTAAGTAACCTCAAATAAAACTTAGTGCTCGGGACCCCAAAAACACCCCCGAGGACATTATAATCAAAACCTCCGAAATTTCCTCCTAATCTCAAATACTCCAAATTTATCGTCAAATAAACATTCTTATTACCCCATATCTGACCCTGTTATGAAAAAACCGCTAATCCATTATATATGACCGTCTCATGTCAACTAGCTCAAATATATCTCCATAATGATGGAATCTCATTCATAATTCACAATTTGCACCCAAACACACAATTATGCCCTAAACAGGACAAATTGCCAAAACAGTTCAATTAACAAATGTGGACCCACATGCATGAATATAACATTATATTATGATATAATCCACATAAACATGCACATAATCATTTAATAGCATAATTAAACAAGTATGGCCCTTCCGGCCTACTAATCTCGCCATTAAACCACATCGGAGAATTCGGGGCATTACAGTTTCTGTCACAACAATCCTTTGTACGAAAAGGGGGCCTCTCCTCCGATCGTACTCAATGTGTGATGTCCGCCCCCCGACCAGCTGCTGCACAGCCTGGTTCAGGGCATCGATTTGAGCTTGAACGGCTTCTGGAATTGCTGGGGCCTCTGGTGCCGGGGGAATGTACTCATCGTGCCTTTCTCGGTGGTCGTTGAGTACATCCCTCAAGTCATCGTCTCTTCGCTGCTGCTCGATGGCTCCGAGCCGGCTAAAGACGTTATTTTGTCTGGGCTGCCCCCCAACGTTATGACCTGCTTGTCGGTCGTCTCTAGGTGGGGGGCTCATGCCTCCACCTCTCTCTTCGTTCCTCCGACCAGCGTTTCCTCTGCCTGAGTCGGCCTCATTGTAGTCGTGGCCATCTCTGAACCGTGACTGGCTATGGTGTGACCGACTATTTCCTCTGTTGCCTCCTTGGGCTGGCATTACCCGAGCATTAGGGGGAGGCCTGCGTTGGTCGGTGGGTCCCCGTGCATTGTCATGTCGTGGGGGGCCCCTGACCGCAAAGCCTGTCTCTGAGTTCCTTCTGTTGGCAGAAGGACGCTGCCCCCTGCTTGGTGGATTCGGCTCTTCACCCCCTGAGCGTCTAGGGCTGCGGGGCTGTTGCCCGGCCCTATTCTGCCTCGGGCGCGGGGGATTGCCTCGACCAGCCTGAGACGGAGGTTGTGTCTCAGGATCCCTAGGTGGGATATCATCCTGAGGCATAGGTGGCTGCTCCAGCCTCTAAGGGCTTATTGGCTGGAGCGGAGGACTAGGATTGGGACCCCTTTGAGGGGGCCCGCTTGGGGGTTGATCAAGCTGAGAGGCTGGCGCAGCCTGATTCCTAGCCAGCTGGATGGTTGCTTCAAGGGCTGCCATGGCATCCCTCAGCCGACGGTCCATCTCTGCCTGCCGCTCGCTCAGCTCTTGGCGCTGACGCTCTATCTCCCTTTGCTGCGACGCCATTATCTCGGCAGCATTCTCCTGATTGGCCCTCAGATTGGCCAACTCATCTTGCAACACCCCCAGTGTTGTCTTCAGGGTCTCAGAGTCCAACTCCTCCTCATCAAACTCCAAATGAGGTTCGTCTTCAGCCACATTTTGGGGAGGAAGCTGGGATGGTGCAGCGGCAGCCTGTCCAGTCTTCTTGGTAGTTTTTGCCATTAGATCTTCTTGAGTTCAACTCTCAATGAAAGCACCAGAGTGTTGACCCTCGTTTTGGTCAACGACACGGAGTCAAGAAAATGACAGAAAAATAACACAGAGCTTGAGAAAACAATCTAATGGAAAATAAAGAACACAGAGAATTATAGTGGTTCGTGTAACGCCCTAAACTCCAGGGACCGTTACGGTGTGCCTTGTAAACAGTGCTAAACTCGCTAATCGAGTCATTTGGCAAAAATCGAGTAACTAAGTATGATTAGCGGTTTAGGGATTAAAAATTTTGGTTAAGATATAACGTTTCATTAGAATGTTTATTATATACATTGGGATCCAAAAAATATAATTTAAAGGTCTATTACAAGAAAATATTTACAACCAACCGATCTAAGCGGCAAAATAGAGTTTAACCCAAGTTCCTCTTCAAACCTCGGCCGTGGCGGTCGAGCAGCTGCATATGTACACTGTATGGTTTTATGCCCTTATAAAACCATGTCAGACATGTAGCATGATTTCATATTATCAATAAAAGTAGTAGAAATCATTTAGTTTGACAACTGTGTTGCTTGCTTGTTTTATTACATGCTTATTGAAATAATACAAACATTTATAAAATCCTGAACATATGGATAGTTACAATTATAGTGACTAGGTCACAGTGGATTATAGTTGTAATTATATGTTCAAAAGAACGAGTCCTAAGATTAGATCAGTGCATTGGATTTTCATTGATTAGACAATCTACGATATGATATACTTACACATTCAGGGTGTGATGTCTTGTCCAAGGCTTCGACCAAGTACATAAGATCGGATGTATTTAGTTACATCGGACTAAGACCGATATTGATTATTGATTGATAAATAAGTATCGTTGTTATCAAATCTAATCAATGTCACAACATTGACCATATATTAAGTCGATCTTAATTCTGAGTGATAATATTCTGCTAATTATATTATTTAAATCTTTTGACTTGTTTGTTACCAGCTTACCCTACGGTCTAGCCCATACTTACATCTTGGAGATTTATTAATGTAATTGAGTGGGAGTATTATTCATAGATACGAAATCTATAACTTCTGTATGAGAAGTGAAAAGATGATTTCCTTAATTGCTTTGTTCAAAACGTTAAATGATTGAGATCTCATTTCTGTGATTAAGTTCACGGAAATATCATTTATAAGGAACTTAGTGGGAGTTAAGGATAAAATACTGATGAGGGGTAAAACGATAATTTGCACCCAGCTCGTTAGTAAGTCATCGATAGAGGATTGACTGATTGTAATGGTTATAACAATGGATAACTGTTGACGCCGTTTTTCGTCAACAGATAAAAGAAGAGCACAAAAACAATGAATGACAATGGCCAAACGAAACAAACAAATCAAACACGATTTTTTACGTGGTTCAGCAGTTAAATCTGCCTAGTCCACGAGTCTCTGTTATTAATCTCAAGATTATCTCTGAAAAATTCTTTAGTATGAATTCTCCAGAGATTTCTCTCAAGGATCAGAATTTCGGTCCTCTACAATGGTGCATGGCTTCTCTATTTATAGAGAAGGATGCAGAATACTATCCCACATATTTTGGGTAGTTACTCTTTTGTGAATAAAAATAAATGGCTTTAAATGCCTATAACCAGATAAAAAAGGAAACGTCCCTGAAGACCAGGAAACGCACAACTGATTATATAATATCCCACGATTCTTGGGGATTTACACTAATAAATGAGGATTACATCTCATTTTTATAATACTTGTTGATATTCAAAGCATCGATCGCGTATCTCTAAGGCTCCTGCCTCCCAAGTTTCCCATCATTGCCCGAGCCAGTGACATCTCTCGAGCTAATGTGGCTTTCGAGATAGTACATCGAGCTCAAGACCCCTGCTCCGAAGTTGTTCCTGAAGATAAGGGTGCTCTCAGAGCTACCTTTCGAGATCGAGATCATTTCGAGGTCACGATACTCGAGGTCATGTATCGTACTTTGCAGGCTCGATTTACAACCCTAGAGCATGCCCTAACCCTCACGAGACCATTTACTTCGAACTCAGCTTTCGAGGTCATATTTACTATAGCTCGAAATCTGGGTATAACATCTTGCCCCCTCAAAAGTATTTGTTCGAATCCTAAGAGAAGGAAACTTTTGAACTACTTCCTCTGGGAGACCGTACCGTCACACTCTTGAAAATGGACACGCGTCAGCCGGGTATTGCTCACTTTAAGCACTTGAGTACCTTGGAAACATGCCCACGATCGTCCGTCTGACAACTTTTCGGCGCCTTCTTGTCATTGATCCCCATCCGTTCGATCTAGTGAGGATTTCATTCGACGCTCCCGATTAATTCCATTTTTCCACCTATATATACAAGACCCCCCCCCCCGCCCCCCCCCCCCCCCCCCCCCCCCCTCTTCATCTTCTTCTTCACATTTGTTCATCTTAAGCAAGAAAAGAAAAACAACCAGAAAACCAGACTCTTCTAAGAAGCTTCTGTCCTGCGCATGTTTTCTCGACCCAAGAAACAAAGAAATCCTGTTCTGTTCGAATCAGTGAGTTCTTTCTTGCAACCTCTTCTTCAGTCGACGATTTCTCTGCAATCACCATCACTGTGTAAGTATGCCATTTTTGTTGTTTTTTTTTTTACTGTTTTTGCTGTGTATGCTAGTTTACGTTCTTAGCATAATAAGATAGGGGGTTTCATTTCGATAGGCTTTCAAGTTTTCTAGACTTCCCCTGCTGGACTTCGCATCACTGGTTTATATCCAGTTTTAACGTTTGAGCAAAGTTTCAATTTTCTGGGTTTTGAAAATTTTAGGCCATGTTTCTTGTCTAATAAGTTTTCGGGTAAAAACCCTTGTCCTTGACAAATGCACGAAAACTGATAATGCCCTTCTTGGCTAACCGCCACCTTTCTTTCCCTTGAATTTCGGGATTTTCAAAAAATCTTCCACGCTCCTTTTCTCTCTCGTGGAACACACGCTCTGACTCTTTAGTAAGGGTCTCAATATTTAATTTCTTGTTCCTAAATCCCCGAGCTCATACCATCGAGCTCGTGATTCTTGCATGCATGGCCCTCACCATTTTTTCTTTCTCGTTAGATGTCACAGAATCTGGAAAGACGGTGGGGGTCATTGCGAGCCATCCCTTACGAGCCTAAATCTCCGAGCCCAGAATCGCTGTTCGTCCGGAATCAGCGTCGGATACAAGAATACGAGCTTGCGCGCGAGCAAGAGGACACTCGAGCCCACTATCGCCGTCAGATAGACGAGGTCATTGAAAAGAAGAGAAGAGTTCTTCGGGAGGCCATCTATCCGGAGCCCAACCCAGGACCTAGGTCAATCCCCCTCGACCCTGCGTTAAAAGTCACGATTGCATATCATCCAGGGGAACTCCTATTTTCTTTAATGGCGGAACCTTCGTCCTCGCAGCCTTGGAGAGAGATGTTCGAAGCCGAGCTCTACCAGAGCTCGGTTACCACCACCGACCAAATAACTGACATTTTGGCCCTCCATGGCCTTAGTTCCTTGGACACCCTGAAATGTCGAGCTCCAGCTAGTCATGAACGGAGCTGTTTTGCCCCTGGGGGCCGTGACGTCAGTGTGAAATATTCGGCCTGGAGCCAGGAACATATGAGGGCAGGAGCTTTGCTGCCCTTGAAGTCCTTCTTTAGAGACTTCGCTGATTTCGTTGGGTTGGCTCCATTCCAACTCAACACCAACTCATACAGGGTGCTGTCTGCCCTGAGGTCCTTGTTCCACGAGCTGGGGTGGGAAGGACCTTCACCTCAAGAGATCTTATATCTCTTTTGTTTGAAAAGTAACCCCTCCCGAGCTCGGGGAGGAGATCGTTTTTATTATCTTTCGAGCTACCCCAAAGAGACGAAGATTTTTGAAGATCTTCCAAACCACCCTCCTGACTCCAAAAAGGCCTTTTTCTAGACAGACGGTTTGTCCCTGTCTCGACATCGTTCGTTCAGACGGATTCGTAAGTACTCTTGTTACTTATATTATTATATATATTTTTTTTTTTTTAAGTTCGGAATTTTAGCCCTTAAGACCGTACTTAGCTTAAATGTGTTTCGCTTTTCAGCTAATTTTAAGCGTCCCTCCCCCACCAAGGCAATGGGGGAGCACAGAGAGGCCTTGCTCTGACTTCCTTATGGCAGGAGGTCTCTTTCGTATCTTCTTCAAGAGGGCAAGCTCCGAGCCTGTGGATTGTTGGGAGAAGGCCAGTCAACCTCTGACTGGTCTAATAAAAAATACGAACGTTGGGAGGAGGTGCCCCTGCCTACAGGCGCCCTTCCTCCGAGGAGAGAGAGAAGGCCAACACTCCCAGTTCGTCTGAGGAGTCCGCGGTCCGGGAATGAGGCCAACGATGAAGCCTCGAGCTCGGACTCAGATGAAGGTAAAATCCTCCCTACCTCGAGGATGTGGTCCCCCACACTACTAGAACACAGGCCCAATAGGTTAGTCTCGTGCCCACAGGATAGATACCACTTCTGCATATGGAGTTGGGTAGACGACTGTGTCCATAGGTTCGATAGTGGGCTCGGGAAATATGATACCATGTACACCACGGACGAGGTGTGGAATGGGATAGCGGTGCAGTGCGGGACCAATAACTATAGGGACCTCTCGAGGTTATCCCCTACTTATAGGGAAGGCACTCCCCCCGCCTCCTCTGAAGACAGGGGAATTTCATGGTCCCCAAGTTCGAGCTCGGGGGAGAGTTCCAATTAGGTTTCCTCCATATCACTCTGTGTCTGATACCGAAATTACTTGCTGTAAATTTCTCTTTTACTAACTCAGTGTTGTGACTTGTGCAGGCGAGATGGACTCCGACCTCGACGCCCTTATCGACAATGCAAGCGCCAAGAGGAGCAAACGCCCCAGGGCAGGGTCGGTGAAAACCAGCCAGCCGGGGAAAGGCTCCAAGAGATCTAAGAAAACGCCTCCTCCTCCCCCGCCGGCTTCGAGCTCTGCTGCTACGTCGACTGGCCAGATCAGCGCCCCCACGACCTCGCAAGCTGTCGTCTCTGCGGTGGCACCGGCCTCGCTGGCTGGTATCCCTGTCGTGGTCGAATCCCAACCTCCTGTGGCGGGTCAAACGTCTTCTGCTCAGCTCGCCAAGAGACCCTCTGCTTCTCGAGCTAAGAAGCTAACCATCTCCACCCATATGGACTCATATGTGGTGGATAACGCTGCCGGACCTCATGGATCTACGCTGATTTCGGATGTCATGTCCCGGATCGGCCAGAGCTACGGCAGTTTCGAGGCTCCTCAGTGGCAGTGCCTAACTGGCACCCGAGACCGCACGGTCCTGTACGAGAAGAGTATCGAACACACTGCCGCGGTAAGTATCCTTCTCTATTCCTTTTGCTTACATTCATACTGTCCTGAGACTAATGGTGGTTTCTTCCTTTTTTCAGGTTCTTGCCTTCACTGCCCAGCTCAATTACGAGCTGAACAACGAGATCCATTCGAGCAAGACTCATGCTCAAGAGGAGAGAGACCTCCACCTTAGAGCGAACGACGTTCTGAAGGCGGCGAATACTAAGCTCGAGGCAGTGGTTAAGGAGCGTGAGGAAATGGCCAAGGAACTCGGAAAGCTGAAAACTGAACTTGAGGAGCAAAAGAAAGATAACATCCAGCTTCGGGAGACCAACAAGAAGGTCGAAGAGGACAAGGCCGCCACCTTCGACTTCATAGAGGATGTCAAAGCTCGCCTTACCGCCGAGTTCAAAGACAAGAAGGAAAAGGCGGTCGACTCAGCCATGTACCGGATGTGGGCTTATAACGAAGAGCTGGACACCAGCTTCTTGGGTCCCCACGAGGCGCCGTTTCTTGAAAGATGGAATGCCCGGCTCGAGAGGGAAGAGGCTGAACGGCTTGAGAAGGAGAAGGCTGAGCAGCTCGAGAAGGAAAAGGCTGCTCCGGGCACCGTTTCGGAGGAAGCTCAGGAGGATAGTCATGCTATTTGTCCCGAGGGGTCCGGTGCCACTGATGCTGAGAAGGCCAAGGAGACTCCTCTCTCTTGAATCTGACCTTGGGGAGATCAGTTATCGGGGCTGCGTCCCCTTATTTCTGTAACTGTTTTAATATATGCCCACGGGGCTGATACAATTTCTTTTACCATTCTTCTATATGCTTTACATTTCTTGGCTCGAAATATTTTGCATATTTTTAAATTGATGAACCGGTTATGTTTATTTATTCATACAAACATAGTTTGGATTTGGGCTCGAAATTCGATGCACTCATGCATAGTTTATTCGAATTATTCGCTTCCGACCTCGTTACTTATCAAGGTCGGATATTACTTTAACCATGAACTCGAAAGTACTTATATGGTATGTAATATGAATGATTTGGTTATCTTTTTAGTCATTTTTCCTTATCCTCAGTATTTTGCCTCCGAGGTTATAAGTTCGAAACTATTTTTCTGTAAGATATTCCAGCCTCGATCTCGACATATTTCGCAATAGGTTTAGGCTCCCATTTATCATCGATCGATAATTTGGCTGGTTTGTTCCAAGCCTGTTGTGTTTGCACATCTGGTTAACTCCAAATGTTTTAGGTTCTTGATGGTTGGTTATATCCGATCTATCTAAGCTCGCGTATTTGGTCATATCCAAGTACTTTGTTTTTGATAATTCGGTTATGTCCGAACTATCTAAGATCGCGTATTTGGTTACATCCAAATACTTTATGTTTTTTGATAATTCGGTTATGTCCGAACTATCTAAATCGCGTACTTGGTTACATCCAAATACTTTATATTTTTTATTTTTTAAGCTAGTGGTATGTATACCAATGATGCCCCCTTAATATCCTATGAGTGTGACCATAGGTTATTAAATTAAGGGAGATTGCAAAAATAAAAATACATTACATGTGAAACAAAGCAGACCTTTTATTTGATGAAATTCAGAAACAAACAAATAAACAAACAAACTAGTACAGATAGAAATTCATGGTTACAGGCAACACTTCCTACACTATTGATAATATGGTCTAAGGTGTTCGCCATTCCATGCTCGTGGTATCAGGCTCCCATCCAATCTCGCAAGTTTGTATACGCCAGGTCGGATGACTGATTCTATCTGGTATGGTCCTTCCTAGTTTGGCCCGAGCACTCCAGCTGCTGGATCTCGGGTTGCTAAGAATACGCGTCTCAAAATCAGGTCTCCCACTTCGAACTTTCGATCTCGAACCCTTTTATTGAAATATCTTGTGGTTCGTTGCTGGTAAGCAGCATTTCTCAGCTGAGCCTCTTCCCTTTTTTCTTCGATCAAGTCTAGGGTTTCTTCGAGGCGAGTGTGATTTGAATCCTGATCGTAAATTTGAGTTCGAACCGTTGGGATTTCGACCTCGATGGGCAACATCACCTCGCATCCGTATGCTAGAGAGAACGGGGTATGTCCCGTTGATGTCCGAGCTGTAGTTCTATATCCCCAAAGGACTTGAGGTAATTCCTCGGGCCATCGTCCCTTCGCCTCCTCCAACTTCTTCTTTAGAGAACTCTTGAGGGTTTTGTTAACAGCTTCGACCTGACCATTCACTTGAGGGTGAGCCACTGATGAAAAACTCTTTATTATACCGTTCTTGTCACAAAAGTTGGTGAATAAGTCGCAATCGAACTGGGTTCCGTTATCAGATACAATCTTTCTTGATACTCCATATCGGCATACGATGTTCTTTACCACGAAATCAAGGATCTTTTTCGAAGTTATGGTCGCCAATGGTTCAGCCTCTGTCCATTTTGTGAAGTAATCCACGGCGACCACAGCATATTTTACTCCTCCTTTGCCAGTTGGGAGTGAGCCTATGAGGTCGATGCCCCATACCGCGAAAGGCCATGGGGATGTCAACATGGTCAGTTCGGAAGGTGGAGCTCGGGGTATCGTTGCGAATCTCTGGCATTTGTCGCACTTTTTCACGTATTCGAAAGAGTCTGTTTTAATGGTTGGCCAGAAATATCCTTGGCGCATAATCTTCTTGGACAGGCTATGCCCCCCGGTATGATCTCCGCAGAACCCTTCATGAATTTCTTCAATGATCTTTTTAGCTTCGGGAGGAGTAACACATCTAAGCAGCGGCATGGAGTACCCTCTTCTGTACAACTTTCCATCCAGAATGGTGTAACGAGGAAGTTGATACATCAACCTTCGAGCTTGATTTCGATCTCTTGGAAGAATTCCATTTTTGAGATAATCAACTATTGGACTCATCCAGGTTGGTTCTGTTTCAATCATACACACATCTTCCTCGTCTGGCTCAGTGATGCTTGGTGCTGATAGGTGTTCTACGGGTATAACATTCAGCTCTTCATTTTCGGCGGAAGTGGCGAGCCGAGCTAAGGCATCTGCATTTGAGTTTTGTTCTCGGGGAACCTGTTCGATTGCATAAAACTCGAAATACTCCAATGCGTATTTTGCCTTCGCCAGATAAGCTGCCATTCTTGTGCCATGAGCCTGATATTCCCCCAAGATTTGATTAACCACGAGCTGGGAGTCGTTGTAGCAATGTATAGCTTTGGCCTTGAGCTCTTTTGCTATTCGTAGTCCCGCAAGTAGAGCCTCGTATTCTGTTTCATTATTAGATGCTTTAAAACCAAATCTTAAAGCAGAGTGAAATTTGCTCCCTGCAGGAATGATCAGAATAACTCCAGCCCCCGCTCCATTTTCATTTGACGAGCCGTCGACGTAAAGTTTCCACAGCTCGTGGGCTGTGGTTATTACCTCATCGTCGGCTGTACCAGTGCACTCCACTATGAAGTCCGCCAAGGCTTGTGCCTTAATGGTCGTTCTTGGATGGTAAGTGATCTCGAACTGTCCGAGCTCAACAGCCCATTTAAGGAGCCGACCTGACGCCTCTGGTTTAGACAGGACTTGCCTAAGTGATTGATCTGTCAGTACATGGATGGGATGTGCTTGAAAGTAGGGGCGGAGCTTGCGAGATGAGTGGATTAGGCTGAGGGCAAGCTTTTCCATCAATGGATATCTTGACTCTGCCCCCAGTAATCTTTTGCTGATGTAATAGACGGGTTTCTGCAGTTTTTCTTCTTCTCGAACGAGCATCGCGCTTATCGCGTGTTCGGTAGTTGAGAGGTATAAGAACAATACTTCTCCCGTCTCAGGCTTCGATAGGATGGGCGGTTCAGCTAAGTGCTTTTTGAGCTCCTGAAAGGCCAGCTCGCACTCCTCTGTCCATTCAAACTTCTTACTTCCTTTCAATAAGTTGAAGAACGGAAGGCCTCGATCCGTTGACTTCGAGATGAACCTGCTCAGGGCGGCCATCCTGCCTGTCAAGCTTTGGACATCTTTATGCTTCCGAGGTGAAGGCATATGAATCAGGGCCTTTATTTTGTCGGGATTAGCCTCGATCCCTTGAGAGTTGACAATAAAGCCCAGAAATTTTCCCGAAGATACCCCAAAAGTGCACTTTTGAGGATTTAGCTTCATGTTGTATTTCCTGAGTATGCCAAAGCACTCTTCGAGACCATCAACATGGTTCTTGTTAAGTTGAGACTTTACAAGCATGTCATCAACATAAACTTCCATGTTGTTCCCTGTTTGCTCTGAAAACATCATGTTTACGAGCCGCTGGTACGTGGCTCCAACATTCTTGAGTCTGAATGGCATGACATTGTAGCAGTAGAGCCCTTTGTCTATGATGAAGCTCGTATGCTCTTGGTCGGGGGCATGCATGGGAATCTGGTTATATCCAGAATAGGCATCCATGAATGACATCAGGCCATGCCCCGCCGTGGCATCCACGAGCTGGTCAATTCTTGGCAGCGGAAAACAGTCTTTTGGGCAGGCCTTGTTGAGGTCTGAGTAGTCAATGCAGGTTCTCCACGTCCCATTGGGCTTCAGGACTAACACTGGATTGGCTACCCAGTCAGGGTAAAAAGCGTCCCTAATGAAATTGTTCGCTTTCAGCCTATCAACTTCCTCCTTTAGTGCTTTCTTTCTGTCTTCGTCCAGCTGTCTTCGCTTTTGTTGCTTCGGGGGAAAGCTTTTGTCTATATTCAATGCATGGCTCGCTACATTCGGGCTTATCCCCACCATGTCTGAGTGTGACCATGCGAAGACATCCTGGTTTTCCTTCAGAAAGCAAATTAATTGCTATTTCACCTCGTCTTGGAGGTGTTTTCCGACCTTCACCTTCTTTGAGGGATCAGCTGCCTCGAGCTGAACTTCTTCGAGCTCCTCCAAAGGTTGGAGGTCAACTATTTCCTCGATCCTCGGATCGATCTCCTCATCAATTTCCAAAACCGTCCCATCTTTATTTTGTATGATAACGAGTGCCTGAGCGCTCGTTTGTTTCTTTCCCCTCAAAGAAATGCTATAGCACTCCCTTCCTACCAATTGATCTCCTTTTAAAGTCCCGACCCCGCTTGGGGTTGGGAACTTAAGGGCCAGGTGCCTCACAGATGACACTGCCCCCAGCCCGACCAAGGCGGGTCTCCCGAGCAGTACATTGTAGGCAGATGGTAACTCTACCACCACGAATTCCATCATCTTGGTCACCGAGACTGGATAGTCTCCCAAGGTCACGGGGAGTTCAATGGATCCCATACAAGCAGTCCCTTCTCCTGAAAAGCCGTACAAAGTAGTTGCACATGCCTTCAGGTCGCGAAGGGAGAGTCCCATTTTCTCGAGGGTCGCCTTATAAAGAATGTTGACCGAGCTCCCATTATCTATGAGAACTCGGCGGACTCTCTTGTTGGCAAGCTGAAGGGTAATAACCAATGGGTCATGATGAGGGAACTGAACATGAGATGCGTCCTCCTCAGTGAATGTTATCGGTTGCGTTTCAACCCTTTGGCTTTTTCGTGCCCAAGGTTCGGGTTCATAAGGAGACCCGTCCCTTGTCTTCAACTCGTTAACGTATCACTTTTGAGCATTTCTGCCCCCTCCCGCGAGATGAGGCCCTCCCGAGATGGTTATTACATCCTCTCCATCAATCGGCGGGGGCCTGTCTTCTTCCCGAGATCGGGAGTTATTATTTTGTGCCGTCGA
Organism: Humulus lupulus; assembly: GCF_963169125.1. Lineage (NCBI taxonomy): Eukaryota > Viridiplantae > Streptophyta > Magnoliopsida > Rosales > Cannabaceae > Humulus > Humulus lupulus. The sequence goes on along the minus strand of NC_084800.1, from coordinate 18,439,276 downwards.
AGGCGTGGCTACTCTCTGACTCACAGTAGTCTGTCCAGTACTCTGGTTTTTGACATATTGCCGGAAATAACCTCTCGAGATCAACCCCTCGATCTCGTCCTTTAGCTGTCGACATTCATCAGTGGTGTGTTCGGTGTCTCTATGGAACCGGCAATACTTACTGGAATCCCTTTTTGACTTTTGATTTCTCATTGGGTCTGGACGCCTGAAGGGGACCTGGTTTTCATTAGCCAGGTATATGTTTTTCCGAGACTCGTTGAGTTCGGTGTGTACTTTATATACGGAGAAATACCTTTCTCCTTTCTTTTTCTTTCCTCCTTCAGCCTCGGGGTTATTTCCCTCGCTCTTTTTCCTCTTGGAGGGATTCTCCGAGGTAGGCTGTGGAGCTGCTTGGTCAGCCGAGGTTGAGGCGGAGTTAATGTTTATCGTTGTAGTTTCGGTCTGCGAGGTTGCCTTTAGCGTTGACCTCGCCTCCTCTACATTGACAAATCTCTGCGCCCGTTAGTTAAACTCGGTTATTGACCTCACCGGTTTCCCTTGCATGTCATCCCAAAGGGCACTTCCAGGTAAAACACCAGCTTGGATAGCCATCAGGTGCCCACTGTCATCCACATCTCGAGCCCGTGCGACCTCTAGATTAAATCTTGTCAGGTAGCTTTTCAGTGTTTCGCCCGGCTGTTGTCGGACGTTAGTCAAAGTGGATGCCTCTGGTCTGACTCCCATCATGGCTCGGAACTGCTTCTTGAAGTCCCTAGACAACTGATCCCATGAAGTTATCGAGTGCCTCTTGTACTTTTCGAACCAACTCTTAGCAGGTCCAGCCAATGATGTTGGAAACAACATACACCTGAGCTCGTAACCCACGTTACTAGCTCTCATAATAGTGTTGAATGTACTCAGGTGACTGCATGGGTCGATTTTTCCCTCAAATGCTGGGACGTGAGGAATCCGGAACCCTTGAGGAAATTGAGTGTTAGAAATATTTGGAGCAAACGGCTCGAGCTCCTCGTCAGAGTCCTCATATCGACCGTACCCTCGTTCATTCTTTAAAAGCCTAAAGGCTTTTTCGAGCTGATCAATCCTTTCTTGGACTGGGTCCTTAGGTGGTGTCTGGAATTGACAGTCATTGATCATGATCCCAGGCTCGCGTCTCCGTGAGGGATCTCTACGCCCATTTAGGTGATTCCTTAGGTCCGGATTTGTCTGATCTCCCTTCCCCCTGCTCTGATTCAGATGATTCCGCAGGTCAGGAAGGGTCTTGCGGCTTCCAGTATTTTACGACCTCGGTCGCGTTTACTGACGGACCTGGTCTCTCCGGACTCGTCACTGGTGAAACTCATTGATCGGTCGTTTCGAGATGGGTTTTTCCCATGTCGCCTTGTCTCCGCAGTGCGAGACCGGGACGTCTGACTTCTCTCAGATTGTGCGCCTCTCCGCTCCTGGAAAGTCTCCCTGTGTCCTTGTCTATCCCCCGTACGCCCTTGATCCTGATTCTGAACAGGTTGAGCGTTTCTGCGGGGAGGTGAAGGATATCTTATGGGAGATGGAGGGAACCGTATAGGCGATGGTGGCTGCCTCCCTTGCCTCGGCCTAGAGGGTCCAGAATTTGCCCGAGATGGGTCAGTCGCGTTCGGTGCGTTACCAGGAACCTGAGTCCGAGCCTCGGTAGGAGCTCGGTTATTCTCAGTTCCTGCAGGCGCTTCCGCATGTGGATTAGGCGGGACCCGAGCTCGGGTACTCCTCTGGGCAGCATCTTTTCGTGGTCGTCCACGGGGCCTCCAGGGAGGAACATGCACGTCCCTTGGAGGAGGGACTTGGTTTTCGCGTGAAGGCGGGGGCTGAGCCACCTGCGCCTCCGCGGCTATCCTAGTCAACTCCTCATTCCGTTTGTTGGCTTCTGCCAACAGCTGTTTCAACTGCCGGTTTTCCAGTTCTACAATAGGAACGTAACGTTCAGGATTGTAGTACATATCCTCATCCCTTGGTGGAGGCGGTGGTCCCCGAGAATCGGAGGACCCACTTCTCTCCTCAGACTCCGGGTTCTCCATTGGTTGTTTTCCTGGACGCCTTGGGTAGCTTTCGTCAGGGGTGTTCTGATTGTTTGTAGCCATGAATCTCTCAGGGATGAATGCTTGAGTTCGGCTCTCAATGAAAGCACCAAACTGTTGACGCCGTTTTTCGTCAACAGATAAAAGAAGAGCACAAAAACAATGAATGACAATGGCCAAACGAAACAAACAAATCAAACACGATTTTTTACGTGGTTCAGCAGTTAAATCTGCCTAGTCCACGAGTCTCTGTTATTAATCTCAAGATTATCTCTGAAAAATTCTTTAGTATGAATTCTCCAGAGATTTCTCTCAAGGATCAGAATTTCGGTCCTCTACAATGGTGCATGGCTTCTCTATTTATAGAGAAGGATGCAGAATACTATCCCACATATTTTGGGTAGTTACTCTTTTGTGAATAAAAATAAATGGCTTTAAATGCATATAATCAGATAAAAAAGGAAACGTCCCTGAAGACCAGGAAACGCACAACTGATTAAATAATATCCCACGATTCTTGGGGATTTACACTAATAAATGAGGATTACATCTCATTTTTATAATACTTGTTGATATTCAAAGCGACGATCGCGTATCTCTAAGGCTCCTGCCTCCCAAGTTTCCCATCATTGCCCGAGCCAGTGACATCTCTCGAGCTAATGTGGCTTTCGAGATAGTACATCGAGCTCAAGACCCCTGCTCCGAAGTTGTTCCTGAAGATAAGGGTGCTCTCAGAGCTACCTTTCGAGATCGAGATCATTTCGAGGTCACGATACTCGAGGTCATGTATCGTACTTTGCAGGCTCGATTTACAACCCTAGAGCATGCCCTAACCCTCATGAGACCATTTACTTCGAACTCAGCTTTCGAGGTCATATTTACTATAGCTCGAAATCTGGGTATAACAATAACATATTTATGGTTTTGAAAATACGTTCTACGAGTTCAAGAGTTCAATTCCGAGCCTGTAGTGGAGTCACGAGGAATTAATAAGGTAGTGAAATTATTCGTAAATAAATTCACGGTAACTTGTTGGAGCTTGATTTCATGGATCCATGGTCCCCGCATCACCTTTGAGTAAATCATCTAGAGTTTCTCAATTAATTGATTTAATTATCAATTAGGATTTTTAAAGTTGACTAGGTTAATTTTAGAAAATTTATAGAGATATGAGATTTAGAGAATAAAAGAGAATCTTTGGGTAAATTTATTAATATTGATAAATTGGTATCAATATAAATAAATAATATTAAATCAAGTTTCAAAATATAATTAGTTAATTTGAATAAGGATTTAATTAATTAATTAAAAAAAATAAAAGGTTTTGAATTTAGGCCCAGTTGGGATTTAAATTCAAAACAAAGAGATTGAGCCCAAGTCCATTTATGGCAGCCCAAGGCTTTTATTTTTGTTTATTATTTTTAATTAATTTAAATTTTAATAAATCCCATTGTTATCCCCAAAAAATGGAGATCGATGACGTGGCAATAGATGTGACAAGTGGCAGTACATGGTCCGTAAAAGACACATTAATAAGTCAATAAATATATTGGCTCCTCAGAGTTGTGATAAAGTGACTTGGCTTAGGAGTAGCTCAGTAAGCCATGTTAGACCAGAGTGCCATGTTAGACGAGATATGGCATGTTAGACCAGAGTGCATGTTAGAAGAGATATGGCATGTTAGACCAGAGTGCCATGTTAGACGAGATATGGCATGTTAGACCAGAGTGCCATGTTAGAAGAGATATGGCATGTTAGACCAGAGTGCCATGTTAGACCAGATATGGCATGTTAAACCAGAGTGCCATGTTAGACGAGATATGGCATGTTAGACCAGATTGTCATGTTAGACCAGAGATGTGTCGTGTTAGACCAGATTGTCATGTTAGACCAGATGACCAGTCGGGTGCATGACTGCCCAGCCAAGTGCGTGACTGCCCAGTTAAGGTGTGTTCGACCAGCTTGAAGGAGATATGGGTCGACCAGATAGAGGAGGACTAAGTCAAGATTCCCAGAAACAGCTTCAACAAGAATCGGTCTTGGCATATGCGGGAATCTCTCATTCTTCCCACAGATTTGGTGTTCTGTTACATTTTGAATATTTTTGTAATTTAAATGTAATAAATATAATAAAATTTCTCGATTCTAGGGGATATCAGATGTATGATCCTAAGCCTATAAATATATGGCTTATGGGATTAGAAAGGGGGCTTCTTTTTAGACTTTTGGAAATTTTTGGTCTGAATTTTCTAGAGAGAGAAAGTGCTTGTATCTTAAAGAATTCTTATATTCTTGTAATCTGTACTGAAGAAACTCAGTTGGCTCAGTTCATCTGATCTTGAGTACAGATCTATAATCACAACTCTAAGTGGATTAGGCTATTACCAACATATTGGGGCTGAACCACTATAAAAATTGTGTGTGTTATTTACTTTCTGTTCAAAATTGTCTGTGTCGTTTAATTTCTCTTGAAGGCTTTATCGTTTTTTACGTTCTCACGTCGTTGGCCAAAAACGCGGTTAACACCCATTAAGTTTCCTATATAAGGAATATGATATCTAGGGTTTTCATAAGCAAGTGAGTTTCAGTTGATTGGTAAGTGAAAACCTAGACAGTCTAACCTTTCTTGGCCACTCTCTCTTCTTCTTCTCTTAAAGATCTCTATCTCATGTGTTGAGAATCAGCCCACACTAGTTCTAGGTTGATCAAAGGCTTGGTGAGGAAGACTGTGTTGCTGATCTTGTTCAATCTCTTGATAATACTCTGCTACAAAAAGGAATCAAGGGTTAGAGAGATTGAAGGATGGAGTTGTTCCAATTCCGCTGCGTAATGTAAGTTTTTACTTTATTCTGTATTTGTATCAATTTCATAGAAGCATGTTCTAGGAATTTGCATGTTTGTTTGATAATATGTAAATTGCATGAAAATAAATAAAGATCCTGCAATGAGTTTTTCCTACATACAAATCGTCACCTAAGCTCTCCAACTCAAGGATGGTCCAGCTTTCTTTTGCCTTTACCAGCACCACATAGCACCCGTGAGCCGAAGCCCAGCAAGAAAACTCAATATGCTCATGAACAGTAATAACATGTCATCAAATCATAAGGCACACGCCTAGCAGATATAGCCTTAGTCAAGCAGGCAAACCAATCCATGTAATGATGGGTATCCAGGATAAGAAATCCTGCCCTCCTGAGTGGATGACTATCAAGTCAATCTCAATCAGATAAGTGATTTAACACTGATGGTTCCGGTAACCATACCGGGCTGATAGCCCTAAATAAAAGAGTGATAATGGTACAAGTCACTAAGGTGGGTTCCGCTCCCTTTACAAATAAGTGATCCTTTCACTAGCTTAACACATGATAGGTGCATGATGATTAGTCACCAACATAACCTTCCTCCTGACCCTAGAGTCATAACTATGGAACACTATTCCCTAGCCATGTGACAAGCAGTCACCTAGGCCTTAGGCCCTGGCTCTGAGTAACTAGTCCTAGACTAGCCAAGCGCTTATAATTTTCATCGACCTTCGGGTCGGTCCAGCATTAATACCCCATATGAGTCATTCAACGCTGATATCGATTAGATCTAATCTTCATTCGGCCCTACGTCCTCGACGCTTATGACGCTTCTGACTCTCAGGTAAGTGAAACATGACCAGTGCTCAACTCGTTGTGAACTTGACTAATAAGTCACAGCTTCACAAACGGATCTGACACCATTGCCGATTCTGACTAATAAGTCAGTGCCACACACAAGTAAGCAATGCTACCAAACATAGATCATATGTCAAATATCTGAATATAGGGCATCCAGCATGCTTACTCAATAATTACTAGCATAATTAGGATCATGCATAAACACAGAGGCTCAAGCTCTTACCAATCTCATATTCAATATTCACGGCATGTCCTAATCACATATTTCTCGTGCATCATATGCATTAAATTTAAACATCCAACATGCATCAAGAATAACCATGCATGTCACATATACACAGGGTGCAGTTTTCTTACCTCGGGTTCGAGCAAGAATTAGTAAAAGAACGACCCTTGAGAACGATCAATCCTTTGATCCTTTAGCGGTCACCTAGTCATAACCAAATATGGAATCTCATCAATAAAATAAATCATAAAAAGGTTTGTAAAATTAAACCTCACTCCCGGGATCCATCCCGCACTCTCGGGATTCTCAATCTACCCAAACGGGGTATAAAGGAACCAACCCCCGAGCCTTAAAAGTCCTCCCGAACCCTAAAAATAGGTTGCTGGAAAAATCACTAGCGTTGGGGCGCTGCCAAGTGGCGCTGGGGCGCTGCCCCAAATTCAGAGAAGCCCCAAAACCTGCCCTACCTAGCACTGGGGCGCCATCAGTAGACCAGAAACTTTTATAGTCTTCTCCCCTGCGATTTCCCTTGAAAAACAAACCTCCAAACCAATCCCAAACATCACTCAAACACCCAATTCAACCCCTAAACCTCATCTACATCACACCTTCATCAAAACCCAAGCAACCAAACTCCAGAACTTCCATTAATCCCCACCACTAACACCTCAAATTATCAACTGAAAAACCATAAGGAAAAACAGAGTATAGCCTATATTCAAGGATGAATTCTTACCTAAAGCTTAGATCCCCTTCAATGATTGAACCAAAGTCCTAAGCTCCCACCTTTGATCTCCCAGCTTGTTACCTCAAGTTGGCTTCAAAAATTCCAAAGGATGAAAGAGGAGAAATGGTGTACGAGTGAGGGAGAGAGATGAGGATGATGATGCTCTGTTTTTACACTTCCACAATCTTCTAAACTCAAAGGGCTGATATATATCTTAGGGGTGAAAATACTATTTTGCCCCTAGGTCAAATAAAGGCTTCTAAAGACTCCCAAGGGTAACACTGTCCTTTCCCGCCTATCTCATTAATTATAATTAACACCATCCAATTCCCGTTATTCTCAATATTCTCAAATACCAATAATTCATATCCCGTTACCCTCTAATTCCCAGCAACGTTCTAATCACCAAATTATCCCGAGACTCACTCCGAGCCCCGAACTTAATCCCGTTATGACTAGACCGAAAACTTGCATTCCATTATCGTCTCATGTCGAATGGCTCAAACCGATCCACATATAACGTGGTATTATTTATAATTCACCCACATGCATGAAAATACACAATCACGCCCTCAACGGGCCAAATTACCAAAATGCCCTTATAATTAAAATGAGCCCATATGCATGCATTTACCATCATATAATAATACAATTCACATAACACATGCATATAATCATTAAATAGCATAATAAATCAATTATGGCCCTCCCGACCTCCTAATCAAGGTCCTAAACCTTATTAGGAAATTTGGGGCATTACAATTCAGCCCCAGTGATTGGTAATAACCTACGTCTACTTGATACTATTATTAGTATTGAGCTCCAAAGGTATGATCAAAGAACTAGGGTTCCTGAGTTTCACAGACCTTAGAAGAAGAAAACAATACCAACAATGGATAATAGTAATATAATTCAGAAAAAGAGAAAAAGATCCCCTTCCTTGAGCTATTTCTTGTGTATTTATAGGCTCAAGAATGGTTACATGAATCAAAATATAATATCTTCCCTTAATAAACGGATCTTCAGGTCATAATGAAGAGATATTCTCAGATATCATTACAACTGTATAGATCTTTACATAAATGAACGGAGTATACGACCAGTCTGGTCGTATATAAAACTTGATCTCCGTATGTAAAAATATTTCTGGTCGATAGGCGAGCAGTATCTCTGCTACATGTCGGCCACGTGTCGAAAATTCTTGCCACATCATCAATAGCTGTTTTTTGGATAAACACTTTTAAATAGTTATTTGGCACCACGAGATAGATATTAAATTAGAATTAGTTAATTTTAAGGTTTATACTCTTTGAGACTACGTGTTTTGTCCTATTATCTAGTTGAGTCTTGTATTTTGACAAATTATTTTTTGGACCTTGTGTTTTGTAAAATGGTTCAAATAGACCCGTAAACCCGATTTTGGTCAAAATTTTTGAAATAAAATCACAAATAATTCACAAAATTAACAATTCAGAACAAAAACACAATCATTCTGCCTAACAATACTGTTGTCATATTCAATTTTTTATTTATCAAAATTAGGTTTAGGAGATCTATTTAAATCATTTTTCAAAACACAAGATTAAAAAGTAATATGTAATAAGAAAAAACACATGGCCGAACAAATATAAACTCTTAATTTTATAAAATAAAACCTTTATGTAAAATATATTAAAATTAACATAAGAATAGTTGAGTCTCAAACAAACCAAAAAGTTGAGTCACCAACAGATGATTGGTTTTAAAGTCTTACATACTAATGGGCTGAGTATGTAGTATTCCTACTTGAGTAGTTTACATAAATATTGGAAAAATATATATAGTTTCTAAATTTATGGGTAAAAAAATAATTATACAAAATATGGTAAGTTTTGGAAAAAAAAAGTTTAAAATATGGTAATTCCATAAAATATAAAAAAAAAATACCATAAACTTAATTACTCTCTCTGATTTGGGTAAACCACTTAGATTACCAGAATTTTTCTACTGTTTTTTTATTTTCTTCTAACAACTACTATTAGTCTCTCATTGTACAATCTAACGGAGAAAAAATGAGATTATTGAAATATATACTTACCCAACATGTCTTTCCTCAACTTGTATATTTTATTTTCTTTCTTTGATTTTCTTTTTCTCTTGTTTAATTTTCTGGGAAAGTGAGAGGAAAAGTAAGAGAGAGAAAGGTATGAAGAGGTCACCTTCTTCGTCTTGTTCTTCTTCCTCTTCCTCCTCATGCGTGGAGCTTGAAATTGTTCAGGTCCAATCCGAGAAACTAAAGGTGAAACGTGCCAAGAAAGAGAATATTGGTCCAATTTCTGAACAACTCTCTTTTTTTTTTCTCTCCCACTTATATCCAGATTTGAGTATAACTTCAAGTTGATGATTCCAATAGTCCCAGACTTAGAGTTGAATCAAAATCAAAAGATCTTTCTATATATATATACATCTTCCTTTTCTTCTTCTCAATTCTTTCTTCTTCTTCTTCTTCTGTCTTTCTTATTCTTTTTTGTATTGTATATTTGATTTTTCTGGGTTTTTTTTTTCTTCCAAATCTGTTTAAGTAACCGGGTACCATGACATCTAATTCATTTGATTCATATCTGATTTTTTCCTTCATATTTTATTTTTCTGGGTTTTTTTTTCCAAATCTGTTTTAGTAACCAGGTACCATGACACCTGATTCATTTTATTCATATCTGATTTTTTTTAGACCTAACTGTAACCAGTTACAATAACGATTTATTTAGATTATTTTGTTTAGATTTGATTTTGTTTTCACACCTGACTAAGTAACCATGTACCATGGCAATTGGTTCTTTTTTTTAGATTTGATTTTTTTTCAAACATCGCTGTAACCAGTTATGATCATGGTCAGTTTAGATTTTTTGTTTGAATCTCATTTTTTTCCAAGTCTGGCTAAGTAACTGGTTACCACCGCAACTGTCTCGGTTTTTTTTTTCAGACCTAGTTGTAACCAGTTACCTTCAAGATCAATTTAGTTTATTTTTTTTCATATCAGTTTTTTTTTTCCAAATCTGTTTAAGTAACCAGGTACCATGACGCCTGATTCATTTTATTCATTTCTGATTTTTTTAGACCTATGAGTAACCAGTTACGATAACGATTAATTTAGATTCTTTTGTTTAGATTTGATTTTGTTTTTACACTTTACTAAGTAACCAGGTACCATAGCAATTGGTTTTTTTTTTAGATTTGATTTTTTTTTCAAACCTCGCTGTAACCAGTTACCATATCTTCCTACTAAGCTTTGAGCCTCTCAGCCATTTTTTCTTCTCCTCATTCTTTAGTAGTTTAATTCATCCCCCATCCTCTTCACAAAACCTCCATAAAAATTCCTTTCTTTTTACTCAGTTCAATATATAAATATATATATATACATATATTTTTTCCACAGATAGATCTAATCTAATCTTAGCTAGATGTTACTAACAACCAAAACCAGTAGAAGATGTCTCCAGTACTCAGTGAAGTTCTTCTTTCTGGGTATATGATAAGCTCCAGCCCCAGATCTAGCTTTGCCCTTCGCCAACCTCCCCAGATTTTTGCATCGCGAGCATCACGATACCATGACCATGCCTGAGCGCCTCTGCTTGCCCGTTGATGGAGATCGACATCTGCCTGGGAGCTTGCTGCAATATTGACGATGCAAGAAGAAGAAGAGGAGGAAAAGGCGTACAAGAAAGAAACGTGGAAAAGAAATCACAAATTGATTTTCATTTTAGGCTTTAAGTTTAATTAAATTGTTTTATTAAGTTGTCATGGAGTCTGAGTGGTCCTTTGTCAGTCTCTCTCTGTGTGACAGGTCAAGGAAGAAATAGATTAAAATATTTTATCAAATATAAATAATAAAAATTAACACAAATAGATTAAAATTATAAAAATAATCTCAAAATAATAATAAATAAGTACTAAAAAAAAGTATAAAAGATAAAATATGGTATACAAATAAAGTTTTACAAATATATGAGAAAAAAACTCCTATAAAAATGTAAATAAAAAAAATATGCCATAAAAAACTTTAAAAAAAAACTGTCATATTTTTCAAAGTTTATAAAAAATTCCCATATTTGGTGTAATTTCCTCAACCTACTTTCCTAGACCAAAGGCCCAAATAGCGTGAATCCCTCATTTCATGTCTGTGAAGTTTGAACTGTGTATGGTGAGCTTAGCTTTGGGCTGCATTGCATTGCATTGCATTACTGGGTCCTTGCTCTTATCGAGTCATGGTTATTCATAATTATGCAACCAACCACAAACAAACAGCACTGGCCCCTGATGAGATGATTTAAGCTGGTGCTGCATTAATTTGGAATATAAAATCTCCCTCAATTATTTTACATGGAAGAACTGAAAAAATAAAATAAAATAAATAAAAAATTAAGAGGAAGAAGTCTCCACCTTTGGTTTCAATTTTTTTTTAAAAAAAATGTTATAATTCAAAATATTTACAAAAACAGTGTTTAATTTGTTATCGAAATGATGCTGCTGATTATAAGTAATGTATTTGTTACATTTTCCTTGTATTGAAAATTATGACAGCATTTGAAGCAGTGGAACAATTAGTTTGTCAGTTGCGGCAGAAAAGATAGTTGTCAGTTCAATAGTAAATACTGTTTGTGGGATTTCAATTAACCTTGGAGGCATGGGAAAATCTATTAGAAAACAGTATTTTTGAAAAGTTAGATTCTGAAATGAAAATATAAATTTAGTGACTGAAAATATGTTTATGAAAATGTGATTGGTTCAATGTCAGTAAATTGTTTTTGAGTTTTAAAATATGAATCTGTGATTAGGATTAAATTTGAAAATATAACAGAAACTGAATACGTGAAAGTAAAATTTAATTATATTGATAAATTAAAATTTAATAATAGTGTATTAATTAAATTCATAACAATATTGCATTGTCATTAACTTTGATTTTTTTTATAAATTAAAGTTATATTTTTTTTAGGGCATGATTGATTAGTGATTTAAAATTTGTATTTTGAAAAAGTATGATTCTGACAAAAGAATCTAGATTTAGTGTTCGAAAATATGTTTATGAAAATGTGATTGAATGTATTGTCCATTAATTATTTTTTAGTTTTATAAAATTGAATAATTTTTTGGTAGAAAATTTAAAAATTGAATATGTAATATATATTTTTTTATTTTTGGTATAATAATAATTGAAGTGAAAATATTTTTTTTTATTTATTTGTTGTAATTTTTATTTGATCAATGAATTTTTTTAGGAAATATATTGTAAATTAGAATTAAATTATATTATGTTATATGATTTTATAATTAATTATTTTAGTGAATTTATATAGATAAAAATTTTAAAAAGTAGATTGACCTGTAAAATTGATAAAAAAAAAAAGCAAGACAGTAAGAAAAATAAATAAAAATTAGTAAGAAATTTTTATAATTTTAAAAAGTAATATTATATTGAAAACATGAAATTTTCGTTTTCAAAATCCTTCATTAGAATTGAAGTTAATTTTAAAATTAATTTCCAAAAATATTTAACCAAGTTTTATTTGTAGATCCCACAATTTTTAATTTTTGAAAACATAAATTTGAATCCTCTCCTATTCATGCCCTTAGGATTCCAAAGTCCAATTTTTTTGATGAGATTGATATTATATTATCATTATGATTAGAAAAACAATTAGCCTCTGATACTCATATGGCATGGTGCCAAAACAAAAGCATCTTCCCTTTCTCTGGATCCACGACCACGACCACTTGTCTCCACAACTTTTTCTTAACCAGCAAAGAAGTAAAATCTGTATCGTGTGTGTACTCCTGGATCCGGACCCTTTTTCTCAGTCTCACCTCAGTGTTTCAAGTAATTATTTTTTATATACATGATTATAATTAAAATCCCTTTTGGCCATATGTACCAGAAATAATGGAAAAAAAAGGCAGCAAGAATGAATGGTGGTTCCTGGAATAGTGGTTAGTATTAATATTTCACCTTTACTACAAAAAAACCCCTTTGTCTTCGTTAAAGCAAGGATTCGTACAAAAGAGCTCATCAATTTGTTTTTTTATATTTTGCTTGTCGTCGACATGTTAATTTTATTAATTTAATTTTCGAAATCTCAAGGCATTTTTTATTTATTTAGTTTTGACAAACATAAAATGTCAAAATCTAACTCATAATCTCAACCTAGGGTGTTGTGTTGGTGCATTCACCATCAAAATTGTGTTATTATAAATAAAATAAATAATATTTTTGCTTCTTGAAATTTTGACACTAGTAGATTGTGTTCCATAAAATATACTATAAGTTAAAATTTTCCCATAAATTATTGATAATCAAATCATGCCCATGTTACAATTTACATAAAATAATTAATATTTTTGTCCTCCTAATTTTGATAACTACCAAATTATAACACATTTAATTATAAAAATTTAAAAATCTTATTTTCAATTATTTCTTAAAAATTAAAAAAATTCAATAAAACACTAAAATTATTTAAAATTCCTTTTAAATACATTTAAGTTTGAAAATATTTATTAAAAAAAACTAAATTGTTACATATTCCCTTATTCTTATTTATTCTTTTTTAATTAATTAAGTTTTATATATTTCTTTAAAAATAACATAATAGAAAGTAATTAGAAAAATTAATAAAAAATAATAAAGAAGAAAAGAATATGTTTTTTTTAGTTGTAACAATATAGTTTTTCTTTTAAAATTTAATTTTAAACTTAAATGTATTTAAAACAAACTTTAATTAATTTTATTGTTTTATTGATTTTTTTAATAATTTTTCTTAAATTTTTAAGAAGTAATAAAAATATAGATTTAAAAAAATTTATAATTAAAATGGGATACAACTTAATAATTATTAAAGTTTGAAAAATAAAAAATACTAATTCTTTTACGCAAATAGTTAATAAAAAAAAGTTTAAAGACAGTATATATCTGGGCTTAACAGAATAAAAATATTATTTATTCTTCTAAAAAAAATGTTTATTAGCTGGAAGAAAAATGAGTATCGGGTGACCCATACGAACATGAATATTAATATAATTCAGGAAATAAGGTCAGGAGCTCTGTGTGAAACTGTGAATGAACAGACTCGTGAGGGAGTCATTGGTTGAAGAGCTATTCCGTACTTTGTTTGCTACCAACGAAAACAGTAAATAATGTTTTCTTTTCCTTGTAGCTTTTTAGTCCTCTTGTGGCAACTAATGTCAATGTCTTTCACATCTATAACCACCACTTTATTTTTTTTTTACCCAAATCATTTTTAAACGCAGTTGACATATTTTTATTTTCAGGATCAATATTTTCACTATTTTATGCCCTAGAAAGTGCATTTTCAATCATATATATTTTGATTATGAAAGAAAAAGCTTACTCTTCGTGTAATTGAATATACAGACGGGTTAATTTTGAGCATTATATTGTAGACAAAAGATGCATTTTTTCCCGGTATTTTTTGTCTTTTCCATAATTAATTACACACTGTATAAAATCAGAAAGGCTGGTAAAGAAAAGAAGTTGAAGCTAGCTATGGATCATGTATGCATTTATATATATATACATATATGTGCGTGTACTATGTTCAAATTGAATACTAGGCTTTTGAAAGCTCACTATCACAACTCATAAAGCCACCTGCAGTAGCGTCTTCCTTATATATAAATGCCAGCCTGTATATATTCAATAACCATCTTTTTGTTTACTCAAAATTCAAAATGGGTCCTTTCTCTATTCTTTTGTTCTCCTCTATTTATTTTCGAAGAAAATATCCCCAAAAATGACCCACTCACTCACCCACATTTGATTAATTCATTTGCACCCTTCAATTCTTCCATTCATTAATACTCTCATTGATCAAAATCTATTTCTCTAATTACTTAAAAAAAAACTATAAATAGACGAGCAAAAAAGAAGAAAAGGGCAGAGCCTTTGAGAGTGATAATGACTTAATGAGGCAATAAACCCGTTTGGAGGGGAAAAGAATCCAATCGAAAAGTTCAAAGCACAAGTACATTTTAGTAAATTCATTTGAGCAATAAATAATTGAAAAAAAAGAAATAAAAAGAAAAATAAGCCAACACAACACGAGTTCTGTTCAGACACACAAAACTCCAGTAACTTCGAGTCCACACAAGAAAAATTCTTCATCTCTAATCTTCTTGTCTTCTTTCTTCTTCCTTTTCTTCTGAGTGTAGATCTCCCCCGTAGCTCAACTGACTAAACCCATAAATATTTTAACAATAAGACCCCAAAAGTAAACATATTTTATTTTCAGAAGATAATGCAAGAGGCTGTAGCAGCAGCTGAACCAGAAGCAGAGGATGAGGAAGCTAAGCTCCAGTTCCTCTTCAATGGCAATCACTAAGCTCACTCTTCTCTCCTTCTACTATTTGCTTTTCTCCGTTCTACTCTCTACATTATCTCAAGGTAATGATCACAAACCCCTTCATTTGGAAAATTTGAGTCTGTACCTTATACTCACTCTTTTTTTTTGTTGGTTTAGCTAAAAAATTTCCGTTGGTCTCGGAGATCAAGAGGCAAGAACAAGACAATGAACCGTACGTGGGTGTGAACATAGGCACCGACGTTTCGAACCTTCTATCGCCTGCGGACCTTGTCTCGTTTCTTCAATTTCAAAAGATAAACCATATTAGGCTCTACGATGCAGACCCCGATATTCTTAAGGCTTTGGCCAAGACTAAAATTCGGGTCATGATAAGTGTACCCAATAACCAGATTTTAGCTATTGGGTCCTCTAACACTACCGCCGCCGCATGGATCGACCGGAACGTCGTCGCTTACTACCCCGAAACGCTTATATCGGGCATTGCGGTTGGGGATGAGGTCTTTACGACGATACCCAGTTCGGCTCCTCTGCTTCTTCCGGCGATTCAGTCCCTCTACAATGGTTTAGTGGCCTCGAATCTCCATAGCCAGATAAAGATTTCGACCCCTCACGCAGCTTCGGTCATTCTTGACCCATTTCCACCGTCCCAAGCTTTCTTCAACCAGAGTCTGACCCAGTTCGTCCTTCCTCTTCTACAGTTTTTGTCTAAAACGGGTTCGCCTCTGATGATGAATCTTTATCCTTATTACGTTTTTATGCAGAACAAAGGGGTTGTTCCTCTTGACAACGCGCTCTTTAAGCCATTAACACCCTCTAAAGAGATGGTTGACCCCAATACTCTGCTTCATTACACTAGTGTGCTCGACGCCATGGTTGACGCTGCATACTTTTCCATGAAGAACCTTAACATTACAGATGTTGTGGTTCTTGTCTCGGAGAGTGGGTGGCCTTCGAAGGCCGATTCCAAAGAGCCTTATGCAACCATTGATAACGCAAATACGTACAATTCGAACCTGATTAAGCATGTTCTTGACCGCAGTGGAACCCCTTTACACCCGGAAACGACGTCGAGTGTTTACATATACGAGTTGTTTAATGAGGATTTGAGGTCACCGCCGGTGTCTGAGGCCCACTGGGGTCTTTTCTATGGGAACTCGTCGGCGGTTTATTTGCTTCACGTATCGAATAGTGGGACTTTTTTGGCTAATGATACGACAAACCAGACTTACTGCATTGCCATGGATGAGGTTGATTCGAAGACATTGCAGGCGGCATTGGATTGGGCTTGTGGACCAGGGAGAGCTAATTGTACAGAGATTCAGCCTGGGGAGGATTGTTATTATCCTAATAATGTTAAAAATCATGCCTCTTTTGCCTTTGATAGCTATTACCAGAAGGAAGGGAGGGCTGCTGGTTCTTGTGACTTCAAGGGTGTGGCCACAATCACTACCACCGACCCAAGTAAGTTTTTTTTGCTAGATTTTCGGTTCTTTCAGGTGACCTTTATTTTGTATTTAGTTTGTCGTGAACATTCGAATCGAATGAACTTGTGTGCCTGATTATATTGTTTTCTTCTTAAATTTGTAGTTTAGCTGTTATGTTTCGCTTCCAAACTTTCAGTACTGCTACTAATGTGACACTAAATTTGGCTAAAAGGCAGTATGAGGGAATGGGAATTTTTTTTTTTCTTTGATAAGTATGATTTGTAGCAGCAAATTTCCTTGCTATGAACAAAGTTACACACCCAAGTTTAGTAAGAGCCAAGTGCTTAATTTTACTTGTCTGATCCATTATTTCTCAATCCCATAGAAATAGGAAGCCCACTTTATAGCTGTGAAGGTCAAAAGCAGAGCAATGCTACTACTATTAACACAGGCTTTAGATATTGGCAAGTCCAATGAAAGTTAAACCACTTACTTAGACTTAGTAATGTTTTAGCTCAACGGTGCTCTTCCTGTTTTTTTTTGTTAGAAGACTGTGGGGTGTGGTGCCCGCTGCCAACCACAAAGGCATATTGGATCATCAGTAAAGGAGAAAATGGAAAACCTAGAATCTTGCTATTACTTTCCTACACGAAATGATATTCTGATGGTGGTAGTCCTGTAGAGTTGTTTCTTCTATTAGTACAAAGGTGAAAGAAGCATACACTAAGAAAGATTCTGGGCCAGAAGATAAGATTGTATTCAAAACAATGTCGGTCATTGCTATATTCTTGCAGAAAGCAGACAAACTCGGATTTTACCATTTTACATAATTGTTATAGGGCGATCTTTGCATCTAGTGCAAAAACACGTGGGCAAATATCGTTTGTACATATTTTGCTGGTTGCATACTCCTTGTGTGGATTCTTATTTCTCTTTCTTTTGGGAATGTACTTTCAGGTCACGGGAGATGTCTTTTTCCTGGAAGGTGAGAGGAAATGGTTTCTCAGACTCTGACATTTGCGTATTTGTTTTCTTATACTGACAGTTGGCTATAAGTGATCTCTTTTTATATTTAGCGTTGTTCGTTCTCACATGTTGTTAAGACAAGTTTTATGTGGTTTTGGTTGCAGTAAGAAGTTGAGCAGTAATAAGACAAGGCAGGTAGTGAACGCAACACATTCAAGTAATGGAGCAGGGGACAGATTACAATTCATTGCCTTAAGAAGCAGCAATCCAATAATAAGTGGATTAATCAAAGAATTAGTCTCATTTTTTGTTGTAGCTCTCTCTAGTTTGATATTCTTTGATATAATGACTCCATGCTGAGGCAGAAAATAAAGCATTTTTTAAAACATGTAATGTAATGCTATTTCTTGATGAGCCGGTGTTCTGTATAGAAGCTCTATTCTTAGATATCTTTATCAGAGTGCAGTGTAGTGCAGATGATTTTTGGTGGAGGGCTTCTCGTCTGTAATTAACATATGTTTTATATAAGTTGAGTATCAAGTTTTTAGTTGTCTCCCGGTAGAAAATAACAAATAAAATGTGAAAATGATTAAATATATATATTTCCTTTTTTATTTCTTTTCCCTGGAAAACGAAATCAGCACGGTGTTGTGTAAAGTTATTGTTATAAATTTGAAAATGCTCAAACCTTTAATCCACTGTGAGTTGACAAAAAGACGATATTTTTTCTGGACTCATTATTTGTGTTTTAGAGCCAATTATAAGAGCACTCGATGAGTTTCTCTCCTCTATTATTTAAAATAATTCACCCCCATATTACACTTTTTTTTGTTATTTTACCAATTTTTACATTATATTATATATCTACTTTCCTATTTTTATCATTACTTTTATTATTTAAATATTATATTTTTAATGTATATAAATCACATGGGAATCTCTTATTTTGTACTAGGAGATTGCCGAATCCATGCTTTACACTATGGAAATTTAAAAAAATTCATCAATATTACACTTTTTTTTTTATTTTACCAATTTTTACATTATATTATCATATATCAACTTACTTATTTTTTTTCTTTATATTATTTAAATATTATATTTTTAATGTATATAAATCACATCCTAGGAGTGAGAATCTCTTACTTTATACTTAGAGATTACAAAATTGATGTTCTGAAATTTGACGAAAATTTTAGAGATTTTCATATCTTTTTGCTCGAATATACGTTTCAAATGAATTTTTTTAAATATTTTAGTATTTTTTCAAGAACTACAAAATTAGATCATGTAAAATCTTAAAATTTATATGTAGAAAAATACAATTTAGAGAGAGAAATGAAGAATGTTAATAGGATGAACAATTGTGTCAAATAATTACAAAATGACATATTTTGGGATAGTTAGTTATGGGGCATATATAATAATTAATAGGTATTATTATGGACAATATATGATATTTCCCCTCTAAAATAGGATAGGCCATCTCCATCCTATGCATCAAAACCAACATAAACTTCAAAAATGTCAATTTTCTTTTCTAACCCAACACTGACTTTATCTTTATTTTGATGTTTCTATTGATGTTGAACTATTAATTTGATGCAAGGGGTAAAATTACCCATATATTCCTATGTCTAATTAATAATTACATGTGTATTATTTATTAAATATATTAATTTAATTAATCTTTTATTAATTTTTGTTAGTTTTTAATTTTAAAAATATACACCAACATTATAAGAATAAATAAAAATTATACAACACAAATTAATTCATTTTTGGGAATAGCATAATATTAAAAACATAAATTTAAAATACAAAATGAAATTAACAATAATTATAAAAAAAACAACAGCAACAAATACAACCAAGATGAACTAGAATAGTTATTTAATAATATGGGAGATCATTATTAGATCCTCTAATATTATTAAAATAGTCACCGACATTATTAGAAGTATTTTGAGAAGCTTGACCCTGTTGAGATATTCTCTGCAAAATCTTGATTTATTCATTTTGAGAATGTGGTAATTTAATTGATCCAAACAAATCAATAATAAAGAAGCTTACATCGCACTTCAAAATGCACTAATCGATTATTTGTGGAACGAATTTACTAATTTAAAATATTAGTGTATAATTATTATTTGTTTTTTTTGTTTATTTATATTAAATGTAATGTTTATTTTTTTTAAATAAATGTAATGTTTAATTTCATAATGTAGTAATTTAAGTTAAGTTTATTAATAATTTTTTATTAATGATTAAAATGAATTTAAAAGATAGATATTTTTTTAATTAAAAATTGAAGTGAAATTTGAAGTAGTAATTGTAGATGAGATAATATTTAAAGTAAAAAAAGTTGAAAAAATCAAGTAGATTTACAATGAAGTGGTGAAGATTGAAGCGAAGATTGGAAATGACTTGTAGCTCATGTATGTAGTGTGTGTAGTGTGTGTAATGTGAGAGCTCTTAATTCAGCTAACTCTATATTTAAGATTATTTCATTTCATATCTAATATTTATTCATGTCAACTCATCTATTAACCAAATATATCATAAATTATTATGGATCTTGATCTATTAGCATACGATATGTATTTTGGTGATAGTGATAGTGATGATGATGATCTTGAGTTTTTGGCAATGGTAATTATGGCAGAAGAAGAAATGGCGAAGGAGAGTCGAGCGCAACGTCGTCGTTTAGATCATGATGCTATTCAACATTGTAGAGTTGAAGGTAGTTATATACTTCATTATTTTGCCGAAACACCAACATTTGGTCTTTTCGAACGATGTTTTAAATGAATAGAACACATCCTATAAAAACAACAATCTTTTGGAATTGTAGCTTTAGTTCAAAAAAAATTCAACTGCTTTCTTTAGTTGTTTACTTTCCATGCACATATCAGCAATACTCGCGTATAGTCTAGTTCATAGGAGGCGGGAAAGCGCAGACCGCAGAGTTTGAAATTTGGGAATTATGAGATGAGATGACAACCCTAACCCTAACCCTAACCCTTCAATGTTAGCTTTACCAAAAACCCTTCTCCATTGTTACCCCGCCAGACTAAACCCTAGTAGAATCTCTTATTCCTTGTTCTCACAAATGGCTTGGGCTTGCAAAAGATGCACCTTTCTCAACCCCCCATCTCAGCAATCCACCTGCCAAATCTGCTTCTCATCGGAGTCGTCGTCATTGCCATCATCATCCTCCTCTTCTCTTGCTTCGACCCCCAAATGGTCATGCAAAGCTTGTACCTTCCTCAACCCATATAACACTTCCAACTGCGAAGTGTGCGACACTAGGGCACATGTCTCGTCTTTTTCGAGCTTCGAGGATTTGAACGATACGGGTCCGGATTCTGAACTGGACTCTTCAGTGGGCTCTGTTTTCTTGCCCTTGCAGCCTTGCAAGAGGATGAAGGTTTCTGAACCAGTTCAGGTCGATCCGGATTCTGCCCATTTGGGTGGGTTTCAATCCGTTAAGGCTTCCGAAAAGGGAGCGACTTTATCTGGTTCGTTAGAATATTCTAGTTTCCCTTTCTGGGTTTTTTTGTGTGTCTTTCGTTTTGTAATTTAACTGAGAAGAAGTCGAACCTTTTGTTATTAGTCTCGTGTATCTGTGTTATTAAAATGTACATTGATTCTTCACTTCTTGTGTTAGTCCTTTTTGGAGATGTCTAGATGAATACATGATTTTAGTCTTTGTCTTCTGTTTGGGCTTTAGATTGTTTTCGATTGTGAAGGAGCTTTGGGAAACATTAAGTGCTAGAGTTATAAAATTAGGAGAAATATTGTTGTAAAGGGGTATTCATTTATCAATTATCAATCTTATTTGAGTTTCTCTTTTAGAATCGTCATTTTCTGGTGGATTCTAGACTACTAATACTGGTGTATTGCAGAAATTAACTTGGGTTCACGTTGTTTTACCTGTTTGTTTGCATCATTAAGGCCTCTTAGTTTTCTCTGTGTTACTTGCATTATTTTTGTGCTGCTTTATCTTTTTAGCTGTTAAGTTGTAAGCATTATTCGCCATGCTTGGTTTTTTACTATAATTTACTGTGTACAGAGGAAGCTGGTTCTGGCACAGCCCCGAGTACATTGAAGATTTTAAGCTACAACGTCTGGTTTCGAGAAGACCTTGAACTGCAAAAAAGAATGCAAGCTCTAGGTGACCTTATAGAACTGCATTCCCCTGAAGTCATATGCTTTCAGGTTTTCCTCATTCATTTACCTTTTTTGCAAAAATGCATCTGTTGGTCACTATTTCTTCTCACCTGATAATTCGTATGATGGTCACTTTGCCCTGCAGGAGGTAACTCCTAATATATACAATATCTTTCAGCAATCTAGTTGGTGGAGAGTGTATAATTGTTCTGTTTCAAAACAAATGACTTTCCCAGGGCCGTACTTCTGCATTCAGGTAAATGAAACCACACATATATTGCATAAAAGGTAAATGAAATTACACATATATGGCATAGAAACAATTTAACTGGGCGTATGTTAGGGTATTATAATAATGAGTTTTGAATCAGATGAATCATTGAAAATGCTGTTAAGTACAGTAAAACAAAGCTACAATCTTTGGTGGATTGAGGGTCCATCTCTGTGAATTGATATTTATGATCGATGCCAGATGAATTATTTATTGCTTTTTTTATCCTATCCGCAATATTTTCTGTTACCATGCTGATTGTTTTATTGCCAATCCATGGTTCTCTTACTGCAAATCCTGTAATGCCAAGTCCACATGCTGGTCCATTAACTGTTTCTGTTAAACCTGGTTTTCACTAGTCTTGTGGTTGGTAATATGCTTGGAAGCTTTGGATACATTTTCTGTTGCTTTCGTTTTTTATTCTACATCTCTTACTGCTTCCATTACCTTATCATGTTTATTGATTTTTGATAGTTAATTTGGATAACCTGGTATAGAATTTCTTTACTCTATGTAGTTAAGCAAACTTCCCGTGAAATCATTTAGCTGTAAACCTTTCTCCAATTCTGTTATGGGGGGGGAACTTTGTGTTGCTGAAATTGAAATCCAGAAGGATAAATCATTGGTCATTGCCACTAGCCATCTTGAAAGTCCATGCCCAGCACCTCCTACGTGGAACCAGATGTACAGCAAGGAACGTGTAGAACAGGCAACTGAGGCCATTAACTTCCTTGAGACGAACCAAAATGTGGTATTTGGTGGTGACATGAACTGGGATGACAAGTCGGATGGTCTGTTTCCTTTACCTGATGGATGGTTGGATGCTTGGGCAAAGTTAAGACCAGAAGAAAATGGATTTACATATGATACCAAGTCCAACCAGATGTTGACTGGAAACCGCACGCTGCAGAAGCGTTTGGACAGGTTTGTTTGCAAGCTACGTGACTTCAAGGTACATGGAATTGAAATGATTGGGAAGGATGCAATACCAGGAGTATCATATATCAAGGAAAAGAAAGTGAAGAAAGAAATCAAGAAGTTGGAGCTCCCTGTTTTGCCTAGTGATCATTATGGCTTGCTTTTGACCATCTGTAGCCAGTGAAGTTGATAGAGTTCATAAGGAACGATAAATGAGAAACAAGAAGTAGATGGTCGGGATCGTGTTTGGTCTTGTTTTGTATAGCTCCCCGTGCGTGCTATGCATGCAATTTTGTGTATATCGGTGGGGTGATGTAAAGCTGGTTTATTTTGAATGATAGATTTTCCAGTGAAATGGATAAATTTTCAACTCTCATTTTACTCTCAAGCATGAAATAGTTTTGGTTTGATCAGCGGCATTCAATTGTATTCATGTTATGTATATCTTGCTAATCCTTTTTTTTTTTTTTATAATCAGATTTGAACTTTCGATCTCACACACCCAATCAGAGCTGAAGTGACATCTCATGCTAATGTTTAATCTTAGGGTGCTCTACTCTCTATTGCAAAATACATCATCAAAACATACTTTGTTATAATTTTCTTCAAATTTTTACATTATGTCATTCATCAACTTCTTTAGTTTTTCTCAATATCATTTAAATATTATATTTTAAAAAAATATTTTAATCATTTTAAGAAATAAAATAATTAAATTAATAGTATCAAATTTATATATACAAAAGTTTACAAAAAATAATAAAATATTTATAGTTTGATAAATAGTATTTCAGTATAGAGAAACAATATTTATTTAGGTAAAAACATATAAATTTACATTATTTATTGAAAGATTATTTAATTATTTTTTCTCATTATTAAGAATAAGACATTTGGGAGTATACTCTTAGCATTCCAATATTTATAGTTTGTTATTGCCGAAATTCCATATATAATATATGTAATATTTTTCATTGAATTATCATATCCTTAGCAAATTCATAAAAGCAGAGTTGACGAGACTCTGCAGTGGTTGGGTAGCTAATTTATCAAATTGGCAACTATGTTTCTAATGATAATAATAATAATAATGGTGTCTACCTAGATCAAATATAGCAGGGTCCTCTTTTATTCTTTCTCGCTATTTAAAATCGAGTTTCTCTCTCTCTCATTATTGTAGATTTGCCCATGTTGCTGTTACTATTAGATAGGATCATCACTCAGATGATGCCAGTGCCTATTTTGTGTACCTACTGATTATCAATTGTCTGGACCTCCATTCTTGTTGTATTTGGACTTGATAGCCATTATTGGTGTTAATAAATGAGCCACCGAGTCTTGTCAATTTAATTT